>NC_064540.1:15645190-15743973 GCF_023856365.1 Brienomyrus brachyistius | reverse complement strand
AGCAAGGGAAAAAAAAAATGCTGTTTAATTTAGTTTATGCTGTTTTGTTCAAATAGCTGGATGGGCAGAAAATTCCAGTCATAAAAACGGTGATTATTTGCCGGAGATGTGCTTAGCTCACGTTTCTTGTATTGAAGTTTTGTTGTATGAAGGATTCCTTTGTGAAGTTCATGGCTTCCAGTGTTTGCCCAGGATTACTTCCTTTTTTGTGTGGCATGAGTGAGCGGCTCCGGACGGGTCGCCCCGTCCTCGTCTTCCCACAGAACTGCGCCCCATAAAAGGGTTAAGATCATGAAAAATTCTCGGCAGAGCAGAGGCTCTCGTGTCCCACCTCCGAGAAGGCTCCTGCATTCGCCCTCTCTCTCTCGTATCCCACAATGCACTGGTGCAGAGGGTACTTATAGGTCATAGCATAATATCTGGGTAGTTTTGTATACTGCGAATGTGAGTTGCTTCCTCCCCCCATCCTTCTTTTTTGGATTGTTCCGTATTCTCCCATGCCCGACCCCTCTCTGGAGCATGAGGCATGGTGGATGGGGTTGGGGGGGGTGTGGAAAAGAGAGGTTTTCCCACTGCTGTTTTTTGTTTTTTTTCTTGCTGCTGCCTTACAGCATTTACACTGACACACACACACACACACACACACACACACACACACACACACTTGTAGCCTCCCGTCTGTCTCTCATTACTTTGTCAGCCCTAGGGGGCTGCCCGGCATACGCTCCCCCCCCCACAGTCATGGAGTGGGTCAGGGGCCGTTCAGGCCTTGGCAGTTTTGCTTGAAGCCCCACCCCCCAGGAAAGCCAGCCTAGGAAGCAGAAGGGGGTTGAATGGAGGTGGCCTGTTAGCCGACCCCTCCCCCCACCCCCCCCCTCAACCAGACGTGCCAGCAATTCCTGCTGAAACACTTCTAAACGAAAGGGCACATTTACACAGCTAGTTAGGGTTGGCTGTAGGGACCACTCACCAGTTAAATAACTGCATATGTTTAAAATCACCTGATTTTATTGGTAGCTAACATGTGTGTGTCTGGGTGCACATCTGCCCGGCGCTGAGCTAAATCAGCCAGAAAGGCCGGGGTCGTGTGACAGGGGGCCCTCGTTTCGTATGCCTCTGTAGCTCCGCCGTGATGTCATTGCGCAGGAATGATCAACACATCAGCCTGTTTAAGCGAGGGCCCCGGATCCCCATCCTCCGCTTTGTTTTTCTTGTCATATTGTAAAAATGTATTATGTGTACTGTATATATTGGAAACAGGTTTTGATAATTCTGTTGGGGGTGAAGTCATTGTGCCCATGGGCTGTGGGCCGGGGGCCGTGCTCAGCCGCAGACGCCCCCTCGCAGCCCCCTTTTCTATCGGACCTCCCTTCTCTTTACTGTCCCAAAGACCCCGCCCCCCCATGTCTGGAATCATCTTTGCATCACTTTCTGCCAGAGGATCTCAGTGTCATCTGTGTGGCATTTGGGGTGATTCATGATCCCTTAGAGGGTGTGGAGGGGTTACAGTGAATCAATGGTTGTATATAAAGCATAGATCACACGTTAAAACGTCCCGCAGTGGGAGTAAATATATCTGAGGTATAACAGGTTTTTAGACGGCACAGGACCCCCCCCCCCCCCCCCCGACGTCGCCGCCTCTTGCCGGTTAGTCGGCCGGAATTTTTTTTAATTCGGAGGCCGGGCGTGTTTTCGGTGTGTCTTACATCTACAGCCCCGATGGTTCTTTTTTTGTCGTGGTGTTCAGCTTTAAGGGAAAAAACAAAATCCGCACGTATGCTGGGACCCCCCCCCCCCCCCCCCCCCCCCCCCCCCCCCCCCCGTCAGGCCCTGCTTTATTTGCCATAGTCCCACGGTGTTCCGGTGTTCAGCGGCGGCCAGCAACGTGCCATTACGGACACGGCAAACCGGCGGCGTGATGCGTAAATGAGAGGATGCGCGGCCGCGGGGCGGTGAGTGTCGCTGACGCACTCAGGTGCCCGTAAAGGGGCCGCACGGTAAAACGCGCTCATACCTTACAGTACTTATTCAGGCTTTGATTATAGATCAGGGCTCAGGCTGAGTGCCGGCAGCCTCCCACTGCTGCGTTGTCCCTTTCTTTATATCTGCCTGGTAAACATTTTTTAAAACCTTTGTTAAAATGTGGTATAAATTATATCTGCCAAACGACATGATTTTTTCCCCGGCAATTTTTTATTTTAGTTATATGTTTTGTTTTTTGACGGTTGTTATCGTTTGTTGTGTTTATTTCCACACGTATTTTAAATGTTTTCATGACATTACTAAATATAGCACTTTCGGACTCATACAGAAAGTAAAAAATAAAAATTCCCCACCCTTTTATTTGATCTTAAAGATTAAAAAATTGGCACTGACTAAGGGCAATCGAATATGAAAATAGTATCCTGTTTTGACTGGCTGTTTAAACCACACCAGACGTAAGGCGAAGCAAAAACACCGAATTTCGAGACACGGTGGCACATTAAGACAGGAAAGATTTGCAAAAATTAAAGTATTGCTCTCCTTTTCGCTATTTTATAGACTAGCGAAATAAGTGAAATTTGAAAGTGCCTGTTTTTGTTGTTATTGTTCTTCGTTTTCTTTTTATGTGCATGGTACCGGGAAATGGCACGGAAGCGCTGGGTTTCGCTGTTTACTTGCTGGGTTACTGGCGGGGCGGCCGCGCTCGCCGGGTTCATACGCCGCTTCTTGCTTTGTTAGTATTAGACAGGTGGGTTGTTTGGACCCCCGTTAATTTAGCACGTTATACATCACACGGTTTAATTATGCATTTACAGAAAGTATGATTTAAAACAAAAAAAGAGCGCGGCCAGTAAATGCGGCCCTCCCCGGGGCGGTGCATGAAACGTGTAATTCAGCTGTCATTGTCACCGGCCACTTAAGCGGTAATGTCACCAGCGACCCCGGCCTCGGTGACGCGGGCGCGGCGACGCCGGGAACGAGCGGCGTGTGACCGCGCCTTGTGTTCCGGGGAGCGGCTGCAGTGCTGCGCGCAGCCGGCGATCGGCTTGTGGCTCAGAAAATACACATTACATCAGGAGCTAAAGTGTGGCTGCTTATGGAGGGGGGGGGGAGAAGGCCTGAACTGTGCGTATGCTAAATTTATCGCGAAGCCGCTGGGAGCTTTGAAACGAGAGCACTGGCCTATTACTGCTAAGAAGGTGTTTTATTGAGAATACGCCGGCGCCCCCCCCACCCACACCCCCAGAGATGTGAGCGGAGAGGGGCCGGTCGGGGGCGCGCAGCGATGCGGGGCCGCGCCTGTCGCCGCGCCGCGTGAAGTACGCAGACCTGTCACTTCTGACACCCGAGTTGCTTCAGTCCGCTTTAAGTGGGTCAGCCGGCTCAATGTCGCTTGTTTGCTGTTATTAAAAGGTTACTGTGGTGCATTTGGCCGCGTGCATGTCGTATGTGTCTTTTGTATAAACTTTAAACGGCATTTTGTCTTTCCTATTGTTTGCTTAATACGAACTACCTCTCTATTGCCGTTTGTTCATTAGTTACATACTGGTATTCTATAAATATTTGTGTCATTGCAGAACGGGTTAAAACCAGTCTTTATAAATCTGAAAAACAATGCTGATGTTAAAATTTCTGTTAATGTGCACTGTATGTGGCTCTGTTAATTTCCCTATTTTTGACTAATTATTGAATTTCTGCGATTAAACTAGAGATTTGTTTTTATTCGGCTCTTCAACGGACTCCCCTTGTGTGTAAAATAACCAGTAGATGGCAGGATTCTGTTTACTGTTAAAAAATTTTGGCTTTGGTTTTATATGAGTTTTTAATTATTATTATTATTATTATTATTATTATTATTATTATTATTATTATTCCTGTTGTAAAAATAATTATTTTTTTGTCGTCCTCATGCTGTTTGTTATTAATGATAATTATAAATTTTTTTTATTGTGCTATTAGTATAAAAGTAATGATGAACAGTCGTCAAAGAACACATTTTACCCTAAAAGATGCGGGTGTATGTCACACTTTGTCGCTCTTGTGTGCTACTTTGCTGTTTCTGTAAGCTGTCTTTAATGATGTGCGGTGTCCCTTGTGCACTTCTCAGTAAATCCACTATGACCCTCTCTCTCTATCTAAATATTTTAGAAATATGACATATATATTTTTAATATATTACGTATAAATATATTTCTAATTTCTAAAAAATATTCATGAAGAATTTAAATCCATGCTTCTTATACCAGGATTCATAGAGAATTTGGTGGTATTTGTCTGTCTCGTTCGGCTGATCTTGCCGGCCCTGCTCCCATGTTTTGTAGCTTTTATCTTCTTGGCCCCATGTAGACTGAGCAGAAATGTAGCTGAAAGGTGTAATAATCCCCCCTTTTGTCTGCCTCTGAGCCAGATCGCCTTGTTTACTTATCTGTTTGTTTAATTAAAGGGTTTCTTTGCTTTCGTTCTGCTGTCGTTTCAGTCGCGCGAGCCGGAGCCCCCCCCCCCTCCCCCCCCCCTCCCCCCCAGGGGTCAAAGGGTTAACAGCCGTCAACTGTGGTTTCTTTTAAAGGGCCCCACACAAAGGCGTTACTTCACCTGCAGCCGCGGCCCCAGAGCCCCATTGTGTGGGCCATTTGAATTGATTATGTTTAGGGGGCTGGTTGTGATTGGTGGAGCAGGGCGTGGTTGATTGGATAGTTTTGTATCTTGTCAGCCGGGGGAGCCACCTCGTGCGTGCAATCTGCCCGTATCCCGAGGAAGGCTGGAGACGCCGCCACCGCAGCGCCTAGCCCCGCCTCCCCGCGCTGCGCAGCGCTCCTCTCCTCCGCTTCGCTCCTCCGCTCTGCTCTGCTCCGCTCCGCACGGCCCAGCTCGCTGTTTACCCCCCCCAGCTAAATGGAGTTTGTCAGGTTTGTCAATATGATTGATTCTGCAAATTTCTGCTCGCTTTCCTTGTGTAAAACTTGACAATTTAATTTGTCCCAGGAAAAAAGAGGAGAGGGGACTCGGTCTTCCCCTTTTGTGTGGCGTTTATCATGGTAATTGGTTAATTTTATCATGCGCTGTGTCGGAGCCTGCTGCTGTTGGCGCTTAAGCTTTTGTTAGCTGACCTGTGGCTGGACGAACGCCCTGTCGTTTAGGGGCATAGGAGCAGCGGCGGACACTCCTGCCTGATGTTTCGTTTAGACGTGTGTGTCTAGCATTTTTTTACATTTTTTTGCTGTTTATATGTGACTCCTTGTTTGGTTGGTGTGCCTGCGGGTGATCCACTTGTTTTTGCTGTGATTGTTTTGGCCGGGTCCTTGGCTCCCCGTTCTGTTAACTCGCACTTGTTTAATTTCCGACCCGTTTCTTTCTGAACACAGTTTTTTTGTTTGTTTGTTTTCCCTCTCTGGGCTTTTCTGTAATTTGGATTCGGATGTCAGCTTTTTCTCAGGCTGCATCCCGATCTGCTGGCCGATCACGTTAAAGTTTCCAGATAGGTGCTGCGTTTTTTTTGCAGTGGGGAAATTCACTGAATTGTTACTTTGCTTGTCTTATATGCTCATGTGGTAGCTGGCATGTAAGTGTAGCTGCAATTTTTTTTTTGTTTTTAGGTGTTTTCTGTGCACAGTGACATGAGTGCCTTAGAATGTTTTTTTTTTTTTTTTTTTTTTTTTAACCTGGCGCCTTGCGTGGGATCCTCTGTTTTTCTTCCTCTTCCTCGTGCCCCATCCATACCTCCCGGTCCAGCGTGTCGCCACAGCCGGCCTCCCCACCCCAAACTCTGCTAAGTGGATAGGTTAGGCTGATGGGGGGGTGTGCTCGCTCGTCGCCTGTCATGTCCGAATTAGGAAGAGGGGCGGGGGTTCCGTGCGCGATGCCGTGTGATCCACGCCGCCGTCCCCGATTCCAGCTCCGGAAACAGCGCAGAGATGGAGCGACGTCAGCGGCGCTCGTCGCCAGGCTCCGCTAACCCCGTCCAAACACCCCTGGGTATTAGACTGGAGACAGTTATTGACTTTGTGACAGTTTAAGTTTTAATGATGTGGAAGCCCCTGGAGACTTCCTGCTAAAGTCGTTTTAATTAAAATAATAATAATGCGTGCTTTAAAAGACCTACATTTAGCTGTCTTTTAGGGTCAGTTACTTTTTTGCGGGTTTTGTTCGTGCGTTTTCCTGGACGGCCCAGGACAGTCCGGAGGGGTCCTTCCTGGGCACGTGGTGCGGTGCGTAGCAGCAGCTGTGGCGGTTAGCGGCCAGGCATAGCCAGCCTGTGAGGGGCGACGAGGCTGACAGTTTGTAATCAAAGGTGATTTATTGTTCATTAGCGCTGCATTAGCGCGCTCAGACAGGCCCCATTGTCAGTGGGGGGGGCTCCCCCGCCAGTTCCTGTCATCTGCACCCGTGGCACCGGCACCAGTGAGCAGGCTCAGCCCTGAGAGCGGCCCGGCACCATCGCACATGCCGTATCCTTCACAAGACCCCCCCCACCTCCACTTTGCTTTCTGAAAGGGGGGTCAGCTGCTGTAGCTAATGGACAGCTGCTTCCTTGCCCCCCCAGGCCTTTGACTCTCCAGCCCCCCTCATGTTGTTTTGCATGTTCTTGCTCTCCACATTATTCGGCAGATTTCGATACCCCCTTTCCCTTTCGGCTCACGTGGACCCAGCCCTGTATGCTGGGCTCATCCCAGTCTCTGTTTGTCGCCTATCACAGCCTTTGCGACTCTTTAGATAAAGATGCGATCATTTTCTCATTGCTAATTCAGCGCTCGGTGATTTAATTTTCTGAAATAGCACGTCTTTTGACTCAAGATGTGTTTGGGGACGATACACAACTTGTAAGACAGATTTTCATCCCCCCCCCCTGCCACCCCCCCCCCCCCCCACTCTCCTTATTAATTGGGGACGTAGTTTTTCTGACACACAAAAGACAACACGAGCCAGGGAGGGAAGAAAAAAGCAGCACAATTTGTTGGACCCCTTGTCTGCCGTCATGGAAACAAGGATTAGAGTTGTGTTGTTGATGTGAGCAGAATGCAGGCAATCTGCATGAGGATGTGTCGCCCTTTGTCTTTGCTGAATTTTCATTTGAAGGGGGATTCTAGGGGCTGTGATCTTAATTAAATCTCAACTGACTCAAATAATACGTCTGAAGGCACGCAGCGTTGCATAACCTTGCTGAGCTGGTAGACCATAAATCATCGGCACGCCAGCGTGCAGGGAGCCTGGCCCACCGCTCCGCCAGCGCAGGAGTTTGGGAGAGTGTGGATGGCACGGGACGGGGCTCCCCGCCTCGGCACAGCTCTCACCCGTGTCTGGGAGACGTATCCTGGAAGGGGTGTGGCTCCTGGGAGTGTGGAGGGTTAATAAATACATGTATAAAATGTGGAAACTATCTAGAAAATGGGCCGTTCTTGTTGGAAAACAGGCTGTTGGAAAACTAGCTGTTTTTTTACAGCAAAATGGAATTTCAAATATGGTTACTTACGAATATCTAATAGCTGGGAGTTTGGTAGTTAAGTAACACGTAGATAATAGTGTTTAACTATCAGAAGAGGGGCAGCTGACTTTTTATTTGTTCCGGGCATTTCAGTTCTGAGTGCATCTCTGAAACACATGATGCGCTGGCAGCGTGACCTGGGCGATCCCTCTGAGTGGCGGACATTAGGGTCACTCCTACGTCCGACACCTGCCATGGCAGCCAGCCGCGTGCGGGAACCCCCACACCACCATGGCCACAGGAACTGCCCGCTCCCCCCACCGAGAAGCTTGTTTATCTGGAGGGGGTAAACTGACCCAGCAATGCTGAAAACCAGTTTGTTTGTGGTTTAAGAGTTAATTAAAATCCAATCTTGGGTTTTTGTTTTTACAGTTGCTGCACGTCTGGCAATCCAACCCGGGGAAAATGCGATTTTGATGATCCTGTTTATCTTACGTGTAAACGTTACTTAGGATTGAATCTGAAAGATTACAGATGGATCAGCAGAGCCAGGATAGTTGTTTGCAACATTGCTTTTTATTTTTGTGAAGCTATGCCTTTCTGGAGCAATTGAAGCATTTATTATTTTGTGATATTTTGAATTATATTTTTTTATTAAACTAGTAATAATTATAATATACTAGTACTATTACTAATAATTATAATTAATTTACAATTAATAATACTAATAATATTTTATTGTTATTATAATAATTATTATTATTATTCAATAAACATAAGTGTAATCATCATTTTAATTTATTTCACACTGGCATAACATTTAGAATAATCAGAAATAATATTGTGTCGTGTTAAAGGAAGTTTATACTTACCAAAAATTACCCTGTGCTTGACTGTTGACTAAGTAATTTTTTTGGAGAGAATGTTCTGGAGCCTTCCCCATCCTCCAGCTCGGCGGAACATTGACGAGTTGAGCTCGCGGCTGCACGTTAATTACGTCCGTCCACAGCTCGGGCGCTGAGCGTGCCGTGAAATTGTAATTTCGAAGACGTTTTACGCTGCGTGGTGCGATATTCCCGGCTGGGCGGCATGGCGATCACCATAGCCTAGGCGAGGTGGACCCACAGCATTGGGGGGGAGGGGGGATCTCGCATTTCTCAAGGGGTTGCTAGTTTGTACATCCTGATTCTGTTTGATGCTCTGACAAAACAAATTGGCACACGGGAACAGACAAAAAATCTTGCATACTATGCACTGTAAAGTCTAATTTATTTTTAAAACCTGTTTCTGTGAGTCCTGCCTGATTTCTGTTATTGTGTCTCCTGTGAATTGTCCAGAACACAGATGACAGAGGCTTTTGTCTCACAGTGAACTTAAGCCCCCCGACCAAATCCGCCGGGTATCCCGGTATTTGTGCTCACGGATGAATCGCAGCGATCTGCAAGCCTTCAGGACTGCAGCCCGGCACCCTGTCACCGTCACTGGCGGCTGCCGTCCTGGTGCTTCAGGCTGCCGTGCCGCGCCATACTGCACCGTGCCGCGCCATACTGCACCGTGCACCGCCATACTGCACCGTGCCGCGCCATACTGCACCGTGCCGCGCCATACTGCACCGTGCACCGCCATACTGCACCGTGCCGCGCCATACTGCACCGTGCCGCGCCATACTGCACCGTGCACCGCCATATTGCACCGTGCCGCGCCGTACTGCACCGTTGGGCTCAGTCCTGGGTAGTGGCGGAGCGTTAAATCCGCGGCCAGCGTCAATTCTAAGCTCTTGTTTCGCCTCAGCTCTCCGTCAGATTGCTGGGCTCTTGGCGGGAAGCAAGCGGACAGGCACCAACAAAGATGTATCTCGAGTTTAAACAAATAAAGAAAATTGCTGCCGATTTACAAAACTTTTTAATTGAGGTTTTCTTAATTTAAAAATATTTAGAAAGTATGTTTTTCCATAGCTTCCGCTCATCTGTAGATAGTCAGTAAAATTCGTCAGTAATATTTTTCCAAAAGTACCAGTTTCCTTCCCTTAAATTTCTGCTGTTTTATTGAAGGCAGCACCTGCATTCACACTCGCGGTGACCTGCCACCAGTGCTCATAACATAAATATCATTTTAAAAACTGCAGTTAACAGTAGATATAGACGGTGGTGAAACGGCGACTGAGAGCAGAATTATCTGCCCCGCTGTAAATATTAAGAGTCTCTTCAGTGCCACTATCGGGGAGGGCGATTCAACGTATGGATGACAGCTTTAAGAAGAAAAAAAGTTTCATTCATTACCATTTTTAACTAGATAACATTTTGTGATTCTTTTAATAATGTTTTATTTATTACCTCCTATATATTTTAGCTTATCAGGAACATTGTTACTGGTGTTGCCTGAAGGCTGTTACTATTACAGCCTAAGGAAGTGTGTGTGTGTGTGTGTGTGTGTGTGTGTGATCTGCGTCTGACCGAGAGGCAGTGACGCCCGTAGGTCCTGACTCCCCCTCACACCCCCATACTGTCTGTCCATTCACACACACAAAGACTCAAATGTGCATTACAAGTATTTTCTTTTTTTTTTCTTTTTAATAAAACATCGTAAGAGATCTGAATTTAATGAATTTTTTTTGTCCCCCCATCGTTCTGCCCTGCACACGGTAGCACCGCCGTTGGCTGGGGAGTGGGGGTGTCTTAAATGGATCCGCCGTAAGTGAGCAGCGGAGCCTGTTCCCCTTAAATGAGCATGACACACTGACCAGGGTAATATTTTTTAGCTAAAGTGCCCCCCCCCCCCCCACTTCTCCTCAGTGGCCCCCGTCTTTAGCAGATTTTCAGTCACTTGACGCAGGATTAAATGGTAGTAGTTACGATGATCAATAGGTTAAGAAGCGTACAATCCCTCTCGGTGCTAATGACCTCAGCAGTAATGGGTAATAAAATGGAGGCTGTAATAGCCTTCCTATGAAAGCCCGGATCTCTGGGTTTGGCCAGGCGAAATCCACGGGCCGGGCGAGAGCCACGGGCCAGCGCACCATGAGCTCGAAAGGGGCGGCTGCGAGGCGGCAGGAGCCGCGTCCCTGTGTGGGAGCAGGCGCTTAAATGTAAGAAGGGGGCCCACTAAAAATATACCTCCATATATCTGTCCTCCTTTTTCATTTTCACCGTGTCGCTCGCTCACATTTGATGCATACGCACATATATATATTATCAGGATGAAGGAAACTGTGACGTTATTAATTTCACGTTTGCCGTGAATATTAATTACTGTAATGTTTCATCTCCGGGTGGCGGCGGTGGACTTTTACCGGAACGAAGCCAAATGCGAAGAGAAACCCGTGTAATAAATCCCTTCCGTGCAAGGGACCGGCTGTTTGACCTTCAGAAAAGCAGTTTTGGTTAATCAAAATTAGTGATGCTGAGAAATAAGGACATCAGTGCATAATGACTGTGAAATTAGGAGAGGGGGTCTCGGCTATGCAAATGACAGGACGAGCCGTGCGAGTCAGTCAGGATGGCCTGTGTATTACAACATAACGCCAGCCCTTTCATCGCACCCTCCACCCGCCCCGGCACGGAAGCAGCGATCACCGGGCGTTTCAGCACAGCGCACGAAGCAGCTGTCCTTGCGCTCAGGACACACGCTTCACAATCCCGTGCTAAAAACTGCAGCGACCAAAGTTGCGACTGCATCCGCTTGGTGACGTTCACCCCGATGTCTCTCCTTTGCGTCATCCGAAGGAAGCGCTGGCTATTTATTATGAGCTTTTTGTTTTTATTTTATGGCTCGGCTCGGGAGGGGCAGCAAATTAATGAGGCCATATGCATGCACTTAGTGTCAGAAGATGCACCGTACCTGGTAAATAGATTCTAAATAGCTAAATTGCATTCAAAAGCGCATGAAAGATTCAAAGGGGCCTCATCACATATGAGGCAGGACACAATTTGGGTAACCTTGGCAAAGACGGACTGTCATCCCGATGTCCGCGCCCGTATCAGACGAAGACGTCAGCCGCGAGTCGCGGAGCGGCACAGCCAGGCTCCCTGAGAAGGCGCCCAAGGGGAGGGACATGTTAACAGTTGCAAATGGGAAACGTTATCAAGTTCATCTCTGTAGCTGTTTGTCACAGAAGAGGGGTTTTTAATGGTGCTGCGCGTGGCAGAGGGGATCCGCTCGCGATCTGTGCCGGGGCCAGACCAATTAGGGACTGCCGGCGAGCATGAGCCTGCCCTCAATGTCAGAACAAACGATCTCTCCGCCGGGTTTGGGGCCGTGGTCTTCGATTAGCCGCCGCTCCCCCCCCCCCCAAATTATGGTGGGTATCCCACAGAATCGCTCGCTGTAAATGGGATGCGACCGGCTGACGTTGCGGCATCGCCTGTGACCCGTTCCGTGCGCGTAACATATAAGCAACCTGAAAATAGATGAGAAACGCATGCAGTTAAACCGCGGGCAGCTCTCGACAGTGATGGGCAACATCTCTGCGGGAGCCGGGCGGCTCAAAGGACTTGAGTGGTGAAGATTGGGAGACGTTAATGATCCTTGCCAGTAATTCTTGGATGGCTGGGGCAGTTTCTGCGTATAATGGTTGTTTGGTGCCCAAAGCTGGGTAGGGTGTGGGGTCCCGGATGTAGTCCCCGACTTCCAGAAGCCACGATCTGACCTGTCCCTGTCCGGCATTCGTGTGTGCTTAAGGTGGCCGGCTTTCAACCCTAGTCGGGGTAGAGCCAAAACAATTACCGTCCACTGCTGCTGAGAACCTGCTGGGAAAGTGGCAGAGCTCATGCCATGGGCTGGGACGGGGGCCTCCAAAGCCTACTAGATGCCTTCTCAGCAGTAATTTGCTTCCTCGCTCGCTGCTCCCATATATATGGCGGCGATGACCCCCCAACAGTGGGGATTTTGATCTCTGGCTCTCTCCCCTGCCTGCATGTATCAGTGCCCATGACTACCTCGCAGTAGACAGCGTTTTTCATCTCCCTCTCGCTGTATTCTCGTGGCAGTGGCTTTGACAAACCCTCCGCTGACAGGTTCTGATCTCTCTCTCTCTCTGCCTTTCTCTTTCGGATCTAGTTATCAGTGGTTCTGACAGCCCCTTCAGCTGGCCGCTTCTCATCTCCCGCTCCTCGTCTGCTCTGCCTCCTCTCCAGGTCCCGGTATCAGTGGCTATGATGACCCCCCAGGTGATAACGCCTCAGCAGATGCAGCAGATTCTCCAGCAGCAGGTCCTGAGCCCTCAGCAGCTCCAGGTTCTCCTCCAGCAGCAGCAGGCACTCATGTTGCAGCAGGTGGGCATGGCACAGGCTTGTGGGGGCAGCCGTCCATGTGAACTTGGACTTTAATTGGCTGAAGAAGGAACAGGAAGCCCCAAACTGGCCTTTCGTGGTCTGCTGGCGTCTAGAGTCCTGTCAGATATGTAGAAATGGCATGACATCTGTGGTTGTCCAACATTTGTGCTGGTCTCCTCTCTCAGCTAAAATCTCACCTGTCTTTGCAGCAGCAACTTCAGGAGTTTTACAAGAAGCAACAGGAACAGCTACACCTTCAGCTCCTTCAGCAGCAGCATGCTGGGAAACAGACCAAGGAGGTACGTACGTCGACATCACTGCACTGGTGTGGCGTGTAGGGTACTCCTCGATGGAGGAACTAATGCGGAATGGAGAGCCCTTGCTGTAGCTGCAATGAGAATCTGCCCCTAGGAGCTGGTATGAAGGAGAGAAGCCCGGGCATTTGGCCCGGCTAGGAGGAAGGAGGCCCTGGGGTAGGAGCCGGCAGGGAGGAGGGAGGCCCTGGGGTTACGAGTTGGCAGGGAGGAAAGGAGCCCTGGGATATGGCCCAACAGGGATGAGGATGGCCCTGGAGTAGGAGCCGGCGGGGTGGAGGGAGGCCCGCGCATATGGCCCGGCAGAGAGGAGGAAGGCCCTGGGGTAGGAGCCGACAGGGAGGAGGGAGGCCTTGGGGTACGAGTCGGGAGGGAGGCCCGGGCATATGGCCCGGCGGGGAGGAGGGAGGCCCTGGGGTAGGAGCCGACAGGGAGGAGGGAGGCCCTGGGGTATGGCCCAGCGGGGACGAGGAAGGCCCTGGAGTAGGAGCCGGCGGGGTGGAGGGAGGCCCGGGCATATGCGCTGGCATGGAGGAGAGAGGCCTGGCTGTATAAGCCGGTGGGGAGGAGGAAGGCTTGGCCATACGAGCCAAGGGGAGGAGAGAGGCACGGCTGTATGGGCTAGCAGGAAGGAAAAGGGCCTGGCTAACTGGCTGTGTGTGTGTGTGTGTGTGTGTGTGTGTGTGTGTGTGTGTGTGTGTGTGTGTGTGTGTGTGTGTGTGTGTGTGTGTGTTTCTTCCAGTAGCTCACCAGCAGCCTCAAAGTGTGTGTTAATGACTCGCGGATACAGGCATCACTTCGGACAAAGAAATGATTATTTTGCGGTCAAAAGAAGTTCAAAGACAATCAGGGATTTTTTTCTTTGACTCCTTTGAGAGCCGGCATTTGCAGGGTGGGGGTGGGAGCATATAAATGAAACCAAATGTTAAAAACCTCACTGAGGGCACCAGCTTCAAAGTGCTAGCTCTCTAATTAATGAACCGCAGGCTTCACTTTGGACAAGTTGGGGGACGACATTCCCATAAATCAGTGTGACAGCTCTGGTCCTCTGCCTCAGATAGGGCCTGTCACCGAGCCGCATCTGATGTAAACATACCGTGCCGGGGGTCGTGCACCGGGGGGGGGGGGGAACGTCACAAGGAAGGTGCAATTGATCAGCTGAATGGGTGAGAGAGGGGGAAAAAAAAACAACTTTTGAAGAGCATAATGTATGATCACAGGAAATGGAGGAGGCCTCTAGAGGTCCCCCCCCGCACCCGACTGCGCACACGCACACATGCACACAGACACACACACACACTTCCAATCGGATTTCTAACAGCCATCAAAAGAGAGAATAAGGACTATGGCACGTCTCCCCTGGGGCTCCTAGACAATAACCCCTGTTGTTGCTTTCTGCTCCCTTTATTTTGAAGACATCAAAATTTAGTTGCTCAAAGATCTTTAACTTTATATCTGAAGCTTGGCAATAAAAGCTTGCTGCCACTGTCACTCTTTATCAGTTGTCAGGGACTGTGCCCCCTCCCCCCCCGCCCTTGCCACTTCTTGTTAACCTCTTATTTGGTCTGTTGGGCCGGGTTTTTAATGTGGTTGCACGCCGGCAGGGGGGCGCAAGGTCTCCTGTCAGCTGACAAGACCAGAAGAAAGAAGCGTGTAGGGAAAAGTTAGACTCATTTGCAATCGGCGCCCGATATTCATTTGGCACGCTGATGAAAGCCATTGTTCTGCACGAATCGTCCCCATTACCGTCTCTGTTTATCACTGCAGGAAGCGCGGCGCGGGGAGGTCTTAAAGACATCTGTCGTCCCCCTTTAAAGGGGGGGGGGTAATTTCCTGCCGTAACCCTCTCCTTAGTGAAGGTTGAGCCCCTCTTCCCCCACCAAGTCGTGGACCATCAACCCGTGGGTGCCACCTTGCCAAATTTTCAGTTCTTTAAGTTTATGAAGTGCGTCTGGACGAGAGCGGCTGGTTGGTCATCCCCTGCCCTGGGATGCATCCAAATCAAAGGGTCGGCATAGAATAAGAGTCGCGCCCTTTTTATTTTTAGAGCGGCCCCCGGCAGGGCCCTGACAGGTTCGTCGGGGAGGGTGGGGGCCCAGCGAGGCGCGGGGCGGCCAGCCTTTATCTGGGAGTCTCTGCGTCTGTGAGAGCACTGCCTAGTGACCTGGCAGCCGCGTCGCGGCGAGACCTTTTTTGTACGCAGCCGATTGTGAGAAATAAACAGCCGCGGCATATCCTGTGTTTGGTAAGAGGGCGCGCCACTCGGCTTGGCAGCTGCGGGCGCTTAGCCTTCCCCACTCCACCCCGCTGCCCTCTCGGCCCTGGCTTCTTATTATTTTGTAACATTTTTTGGCCTGCCCTGTGCCTAGATGGTCTGCATCCTGCCTCTCCTCAGCTCCCAGCCACCCCCCGCGAGCCTGTCTCTGTCCATTCTTCTATTCCCTCATTATTTAAGTATTATTAGAATCAATTATTCCATCCGTTAATGAAGGTGGAGTGTTGCTCTAAAAAAAGCCGCCCGAATGAGGCTGGTGCGAGGCTCCGCTGTCCCCTTCCCCGAACCTTTCTCCCTCTGTGGCAGAGATGGGGGATATTAGATAATTTCCTCCTGTTTGTTGTTCTAACTCTGTGGCAGTATCTCCTACCCGGAGCATCAGCACTGGGAATCATTGTTCACACTTTCCTGCGAGTTCAGGGAGCTGCTCGCATTCAGCTCTGGTGAAGATGCGTTCTCTGCGACCCCCAAGATGGAGTGACCCGGTGGGGGAGGGAACGCAGGCCTTCGGAGCGTCGTGTGAGCGGCGTGGGGCCCAATGGGCTGGGGGCTGCGTGTCGGAGCTGTTTGATTTGGTCACACGTTGTTTGTTGAATTATGAATGGGCGTAATTAGAACCCCATAGCTCGCGCTATGAATGATTTACTGTGTAGCCTCATTGTTTGTCACTTGCTTCTTTACTCCTCATTAATTAAGACGTTAACCGAGCGGCACACCCGTCTCTGTGGAGACGGTGGCTACACACAGTGTTTGGCCATTTCACCTGTGTGCTCAGGTAGCTGAGGTGTGTGTGTGTGTGTCCATAAAGATCTTCAGACCTCTTGAAAGCCTCTGGTCCTCTTGAAGACCTCTGTTTATCTTTAATGCCTCAGGTCTTCACAAACACCTCTAGTCTCCCTGAATGCCTCTGGTCCTTATGAAGTCCCCTGTTTGTATGAAGCTCTCTGGTCCTCTTGAAGGCCCTCAGTCCTCATGAAGCTCTCCGGTCGTCTTGAAGGCCCTCAGCCCTGACGAAGCTCTCTAGCTCCTCTTGAAGGCCCTCAGTCCTCATGAAGCTCTCTGGTCCTCTTGAAGGCCCTCGGTCCTCACAAAGCTCTCTGGTCTTTTCCCCCTGCAGCAGCAGGTCTCGGCCCAGCAGCTCGCCTTCCAGCAGCAGCTCCTCCAGGTCCAGCAGCTCCAACAGCAGCACCTGTTGAACCTGCAGAGGCAGGGCCTGCTGTCCATCCAGCCGGGGCAGTCGGCGCTGCCCCTGCCCTCCCTCACTCAGGGTGAGTACGCACAGCGCTCGCCCCCCCCCCAGCCCCAGCACTCAGCGTGATTACCCAGCCACCCTGCCCCCTCCGCTGGGTGTACATCTCCTGCCGTACTGCCCTGGCCCCCGCACTCCACATAACGCCTCATTCCCATTTAACGCCCCTGACCTGCCCGTGCACTCTCTCACTCACTGTTTCACCCCCCGCTCCTGACCTTCCTAAAGCAGAGCCCCTCCCAAGCTGACACCGCCCCCCCCCCCCTTGCATGCTCTCTCCCCATCCTTCCTTTCACTGTGCCCTCGCGGCCTGCTGGAAGGGGCGGGGGCGGGGGGGGGGGGGGGGTCATCATTTTTCCGTGGTATCAGCTCCGGAGTGCACCTACGGCACAACGGACGTCTGTGTTCATTGTTGCCACGACGCCGTGGGGGGGGAAAAAAAATAAAACCGGCATCATTGTGAAACAAGCTGTAAGGGGATCGTGAGTCAATATTTGTTGTTTAGCCAGGAAGTTTGTTTCTTTATTTATTTAAAATATTTTCTTTAGGAGGAGGCGGCCGCGTGACAAAGGCTCCTTCATGCGTTTTTCTGGAACGCTGTCATGAACTATTCATTTCAAACTAAAGCAAACAATTAAAAATAACAAGATAAGACGATAAAAACTGAAGCGGGGGCACTTAGGTAATCGGCAAACAAAAACAGGGTTTGTACAGTGATGTTATTGTTTGTACTGTGCTTTGAATAATAGATCCACTTGTTTTCTGATGATTTCCAAGGTCATGGGCATAGAAAGTTCTAGAGGCAGGGGAGCAGTTCAGCCGGCTTTCTCAGCGAGCTTTTAAAAAGGCAGCGTCGCTTACCCAGAAACACGCATCTCACTTTCGTGTTTGATGTATTTCAAATGGACAGGCCTGTTTCTTGTTGCAACTTCCTTCTCGCCTGTTCTTCTGCCTGTGCATTTCCCTGAAATCTCGCCTGTAGTTCTGCCTGTGCATTTCCCTGAAATCTCGCCTATAGTTCTGCCTGTGCATTTCCCTGAAATCTCGCCTATAGTTCTGCCTGTGTACTTCCCTGAAATCTCGCCTATAGTTCTGCCTGTGCATTTCCCTGAAATCTCGCCTATAGTTCTGCCTGTGCATTTCCCTGAAATCTCGCCTATAGTTCTGCCTGTGCATTTCCCTGAAATCTCGCCTATAGTTCTGCCTGTGCATTTCCCTGAAATCTCGCCTATAGTTCTGCCTGTGCATTTCCCTGAAATCTCGCCTGTAGTTCTGCCTGTGTATTTCCCTGAAATGGAGGCTGTCTGATTCAAGTATGGAATGGAACTGGTACCAGTTCACTTGCTTATCTACGCACCAGTGTTATCCATCGGACAGTGCTTAGAGCTCTCACTGCTGTAAACATCTGTGTGTTTATTGAAACTGTTTAAGGTTAAGTATCCCACTCAAGACCAAAGGGGTGTCCTTCTCCAGCGATTTAAGCTCTGGTTAAGGGTATGCCGCTTTTCCCCAGTCCCGGTTAACTGGGCTGCCAGCCCATAACGTGAAGGCCCTCCCAGCGCCCTGCGCTTGAGCACAGCGCAGTATGGTGGTTAGAGCACTTATCAGTGTAAATTTCTTGGCTGCACGGATTTTCTGCTCGACTGTTCGGGGTTATTGATGACCTTTCTCTTTTCCACATCGCTAAGCCTTTTCATGCACTGGCAGCAGGGACAAAGCTGTCGCCTGGTGGGGAAAATTCAGCAGGCAGTTATGGGGGCAGCCCTCGCATGAGGCCCAGAGTGCAGCCGCGGTTATTCACGGAGAGTATAATACAATGATAATGCGACTTCCTCGCTGCTACGGTCAGGCACGGGGCTGACGGCCCTCATGAAGAGCATCCAGGTGTTCCTGACGGCTCCGATAATCATCTCCGCAGAAACCCCGATAGGTGTTCCTTTCTCTTCATGAGAAATCAATAAAAGGCGAATAAATCTTTTGATATTAACATTAAAGTCTTTGAAACGGCTGAGGCTGTCGGTTATAAATCTCCCCCCTGGAAGTGCTCTCCCCCAGGAGCGTGACTTTTAAGCACCGCCGTGCCAGTACAACTTCCCACCAGCAGCGCATTGGAAAGCCGAGGCCCCCCCCCCCCCCCCCCCCCCCCACCTCCCCACCCCAGGTGGCACAGCCAGGTGCACAAGAACTGTTACGGCTCTCCACATGCACTGTGATTGGCTGCCGCCTCAGTCTGCAGTGCCTCAGGCTGTGTGTTTGTGCCTGTGAGAGTGTGTGTTTGTGCCTGTGAGAGTGTGTGTGTGTGTGTGTTTGTGAATATGTGTTTGCTTGTGAGTGTGTGCGTGTGTGTGTTTGTGCCTGTGTGTGTGTGTGTGTGTGTGTGTTTGTGTGTTTGTGCCTGTGAGTGTGTGTTTGTGAATATGTGTTTGCCTGTGTGTGTGTGTGTGTGTGTGTGTGTGTGTGTGTGTTTGCGCTTATGTGGGTGTGTGTGCCTGTGTTTTAAAAGCCCTCCAATGCAGTGAGACATCAGTTACACCGTGGTGCCAAGGCGGCAGGACAGAGGGAAGACAGATGTGTGTGCGACACACATGCAGAGAGCGCGGCGTGCAGTCGAGCCAGAGAGGCCGGCGGCAGTCAGCAGCGTGTCGCCTGCGATTCCCCGTCGCTGCCGTGGGACATATTTCAGAGCCGTGGGGCGCGGTGATTATGTGAACATAAACAGGGGAGCGGCAAAGGTCCCTGTCTGATGGAACAATAAACGGATGGCCGTGTCGCTCCCCACACCCCCCCCACACCAGAATCTGAAGTAACCGGCGAGTTTAAGGAAGCGGGGCCACCACCGCCATTTATTACCGCCAGGACGATGACCCACAACTGATGTCATTATATAGCTTAAATCAACTCGGCGCCCGCCAGAACACGGTCACCTGGGTACAGAGGTACAAGGACGGCGAGAGGTCGAGGGCTCGCTCCGCGGGCTCGCCGGCGCTACCTGCGGGGGCTAAATTGAGTTGTGTGGCCGGTCATCAATCAAGCATCTCGGCGACATACATTTTTTAGGCCCGTGTCCGAGTCTCCGCCCTTTAATGAGGGGACGACTGCTTTTGAAAAATGGCGAAAGGAAAGATAAACCAATAGTGCGTTTAAAAGAATGAGCTGGCAGAGGCAAGGGGACCTGGAGCGTCCACTCAGCTAGCTAAAGATGGCCGCACATTTAGAGTCTCTCCCATACATGTACAGTACATATATATTTAAACGCGGAGCATTTCAATGAAGTCGTTTGGCCTGATGTTTGATTATAAAGTCCACTGGGGTGTTGGAGCGTCAGAGCATGTCCAGCCGGGGGGGGGGGCCCTCCCCATCATTGGGGTGTCGTCGCCAACGCGGTCTCGTCTGAGTAAACAGCGGTGTGGGGGTCACCTGGCCCACCGGGTAATTGAGGGAGAGGGGTCTGGCTGTCAAGCAAGGCCGCTAAAAATACCCCGCGAGCTGTCAGCGGTTACCGTCCGGAGAGTGATGGCCGCAGAACCCCCCCCACGCCATGCCCACTCCGTCGGTGACCTTCCGCGTGCGGACATGCATCAGGGAGGTGAGGGGGTGCTTTTTCTCTTTCATTCTCCCCTCCCTCCGCCCCCACAGATTCTGGTGCTGGAGTGTCACGGTGCTTAATGGGCTGGCGTGCGATGAGCGGGAGGGCGGACGTGTTTGACAAGGGGAAAAAAAAAACGCACCTTCCGGTATTTTCCGTGCGTTACACGTGTGCATCGGAGAACACATAAAGTAAAGGGGTGGTGGTCGGGGGCGCGGGAGGGGGGGGTGTTGGTGGTGAACGTGGAAAGGTTATTGATTTGTCCTGCAATAATTTGCCGCTCTTTGATATGCAAACGATCCGACGTGAATTTACCGCAATCCCATCAGGCTCATTTCACACTTCTTAGCTGCACTGTCTCTCCCGAGTCCCCTGTCTCATTAGAGCCGTGTTCTCCATTACGAGCGTAATTAAAATCTTTAGTAGCTTATCAAATTAAAAAATATTTTTGCTGATCATATTGAGATCTTCACCTCGGAGTTATTTGCCACAACAGGAATAAATTAAGACTAAGCACTTTGACCATTGCGCTGCCACCCTGGAAGAGGGGGTTCGCCGTGACTATGGAGAGCGATTAAAAAGGGGTGGCGGGGGGGGGGGGGGGGGGGGGGTTGGGCGAATCCGAGCTGGCCAAGATAAGCCCCGCAAATCATCATCCGCCGTCGCCCGTTGCGGAATGGGATTTAATTAACTGTAATGTTAAATGAGTGGCCTTCCATGCATGGTACTGTATGTTCAAATAACTGCATGTGGATACGTTTGGGGGGAATTTTAATATTTTAAACACTCTGGTTATTAAAATACCTTTTGAGGCGAAAGCTAATTCATATGAGCAGATTAGCTCTCGTGCCGCTCCTGTTTTTCCGGTGATGTCGTGCAGGAATACGGGCAGGCAATCAGAAATATTTTGGATATCGGTGTGAATCAAAGGATGATCTCCCGGTGTACAACTCCCATCTATCCTGGGGTGTCCAAGCACTGCATTCCTCAAGCAGGCACAGGAACCTGGAGGTGGGGGAGGGCTGAAGGAAGGTTTCACGCAGATGGGGACAGTGTCACGCATAAGTGCCTCAAACACCTTTACCCAGAAGTCCTTTTTTTGTCAGGGAGTTGCCATTGTAATTCCTCCAAGTATGTCTCTCTGCACCCTCGAATGCTGGTGATTATTCTGATTTCACGCCTTGTCTGCACGTTAATGATTCATCCTTAGCAATGGAATAGGAGGGAAATAACAGGGAGGGGGGAGAAGGGAGGGTGGAGGGTCCCGCCCGCTTTCCCCAAGCATTAGCCTGTAGTCGTATACTTTCTAATTAATACTTAGCATTGTTTATGGAGCTCTTGATTTAATTATGCAACAATAGTGTGTCGGATTAGCCGCTAATGGCCTTGATGGTGTCGCGTGTTTGTTGCAGGCATGATCCCGGCTGAGCTCCAGCAGCTGTGGAAGGAGGTAACGGCCATACACATCAAGAGCGAGGCTCACAGCGACAGCCCCGCCAGCCTCGACGTGTCCTCACCGGCGGCACCGCCCAAGAACCCGCTCCTCCACCAGCACACACCCACCAACGGCCAGTATGTGGCACACTCGCTCAAGAGAGAGAGGTATGCTCGCTCACCTGGTCATGTGACTTCCCTATATGATCACCCAGTCACGTGATTCCCTTTTACACTCACCTGGTCATGTGACTCCCTTGTATGCTCAGCCGGTCACGTGACTCCCCTGTACACATGCCCTGTACTGACTTGCTCCTGGAAATTGCTGCGGAGTCCCTCTCTGAACTTCAACCTGGGACCCTGGCATCGCTTGTCTGTACTCTACTCATCCCTCGCTAAATTCTGGTCCAGAACCTACGCAGCTCCGCCCTCGTGCGGGTACCCCCTGCGAGTACCCCCTGCGAGTACCCCCTGCGAGTAACCTCCAGCTCCAACCTTGCTTGTGTGCTTCCGTGGGAGCTTTCAGCTGATTAGGGAGAGTCTCCAGCATTTTCCCGGCCTGTACCAACACGCCAGTGAGACAGTGTCCTGGGCATGACGACCCACCGGTCTGAGCCCAGCTCTTCTCCTGATGAAGGGTAGAACTGAGGAAAATACACCAGAGACACAAGTTAGTGGCTGGCATCTGCCTGCGTCTTTGACTAAACCGACTGAGAGTCCTGTGTATTTCCATTTAAAATGATCATTCCTCAAAGGGCCCTGTTGATGGGCACAGCCCCACGGGGTCCCCCTCCCTGCTGAATATTAATTCACAGTTTGTAAGTACCTTACTGTTTTCATTAAAATGCCCTTGTTCCTTCATAGTGGCACGAGGTGGGGAATTGAGGCAAAATATCTGGGAAGCAGGGAATGGTGTGCAGAGGGGGGGCGCCGTTGTTAATGCGAGACCCTCCCTGCTGTTGGGGTGGCGGAGGAGGGGTTGTTAATGCGAGACCCTCCCTGGTTTCCGTCCATCCATCTGTCTGTCAATCTTTCTGTCAATCTCTCCATCCATCCGGACATCTATCTCGCTTTCTGTCAGTCTTTCCATTTGTCTATCTGTCCATTCATCCAACCATCCATCTACCTCTCTTTCTTTGTCAGTGCCTCTATCCGCCCACCACTGGCCACACTGCGAGTCAGGGACTTTGGGTTCTCCTCCTCCTGCGTAGAGGACACGAGGCGTGGTGCCCTGGAGGTGCCACATCTTCGGCATGTTCCAACCGGTTGATAAAGTCAGTGAATGCGGCCAGCTGCCCCCCCCCCCGTGCCTTACTTGAGTCAGTCCCGTTATGAGCAGAGAAAAAATGCTCTTAGCATGAATGGCACAGTCAAGGTCAGAGTCAAAGTTGCAGCTTCGGCACGCTTCCTTCCCCCGCTCTGCCCATGGAAGCAGACCACCCCCCCAGGCAGGACTCAGCCTTCTATCCCTGCTATGTCCCAGTGTTCCCAGGAAGCGGCTCCCCATCTCTGAGCGTTACCCGATAACAGGAGCCCTTTTCCCTCTAGCAGAGGCCTGTAACGCGCTGCCCTGACACGCCCCCACCACAGTGTGCACTGACTGCTCCGCAGCGGCGGCTAGGGGCCAGGCGACAGCAGGGTGACGCACGCGAGTCCGCGATCCGTCTCTCCCCGGGGCTCGCAGAAGGATCTCCCAGAGGAGGAGGCCGGCATCCCCTATCCCAGCTGCTAATTTCACATTTATTTTCATAATCCTGCCATTCCTTCACTTTTCAGTGCAGACGAGTGCTCCCTACAAAACAACAACAATAAAGGGCGTTTTGTTATTGTTTTATACGCCCCTGCTCCCCCCGACCGCGATCCGGGGCTCTGATCCGACGCTCCGAATAATCAGCTTTCAGGCAGCAGGCGATGGCGAACTCGCCCTGCGGCAGCCGGCTTAACGAACTCTTAATTAATGCGTCTGGGGAGCACCCCACCGTCTGACTTTTATTTATTTATTTGTTTGTTTGTGTGCTCCCTGCTCCTGCCACAGAGCCCCGGCTGCTCATGGACCCCCCCCTGCCCCCAGCTCCCCCCCAGTTTCCTTTACAGCCAGCCTGTGAAGCAGCTGCACACTCGGTTTCATGTGTCTCATAAACGCAGCCAGGCAAGGTGACGCCTGCAACTAAAACCTTAAGTGCATCGGTCTGAGGCCTTACTTCCTCCTTAAGGAGGGTGTGGAAACCCAATCGGGCCCGGGCTTTGAGGCGGGGAGGGGGGGAGGCAGCCGTCTGGGGCTGGGAGTTCAGACCCCTCCCTGAATAACCCAGTGGGAGCTTGCGTTGTCCCAATACCTGTGAAATATCACAACACGGAGATTTTAAATCAGACAGTCAGCAAAAACTGCAGAAGACCCCCGCCATTTGGGGGCGGGCCTGGTGTCACCTCTCTGCTCCTTGGGCTGTGTTCTCTTCACCCTCGGCGCTCAGCTTAGTTGGGTGGAGTGGGAGGGGGGGGACAGATGATCTGATCTGACTCGATGCCCCCCCCCTACACTTTGTTGGGCTCACACGAGGAGGATGATAATTGAATCAGCGAGAGTAAAGCCCTTTAGCACCGCGAGGGGGACGAGGAAGACTGCAGGCCGGAAAGAGCGCATATCATTATTCCAGGAGCGGCGTCTGCGAGCTGCCGCCTTTTGTGCTGCAGACGCCGGGACGTCCGCCCCCCCCCCCCCCCCCAACTCCCCCCACGTCATCTTGATGGGATGATTCAATCGCATGGCAACCCGTGGCGACCGCTGCAGAGGCGGCTGGTATGGAGAGACCTTCCGGAGAGCAAGACCCCAGAGAGTCCTCGTATAAGGGTGCACAGGACCGCTGCCGTCGCGCCTGACGAAAACGACCCCCACCCTCCTGCCGGAGCCATCAGATTCTGCTGCCTGAGGAAGACTGGGGTGTCAGTTTCATCCCTAGCAGGAGTAGGGCCACAGTCCAGCTCCAGTTACATACGTTAGTGTGAACCAGTGTTTTCACACACGCATTTTTGCAGCTAGCTGGGAGGAAGCAAAAATGTGGAGCCTCTGTGGGTCTCTGGGGCCCCGATTGGGAAACACTGACGTAAACTCTGCCACTTCCCTGCGTTTGCCGGGTTGCCATATAAAGGGGACTCTTACTGCCAAGTCGCTGGAAGCGTCAAATCCCCACCCACTCTGGCATGAGGCAACCGGCACGGCAGCCGGAAAAAATCCCTTCAAATTAAAAATCAGTGCAACATTCACCATTGGGGACGTTTCCTTGTTAAAAACTCATTATAATAGATCTTTCCCATCTTTTTATTAGCTGTATCAAAACAGAGGTCTTAATGTGTATGCATAATTCATAATTGAATTTTAAAAAATATTTCGGCCTTTTGGAAAAAAAAACTGTTAACCGCATTCATGAATGCTTCAGTGATTCTTAATTGCAACGCAATTATCACTTGTTATGAACAATGTGAACTCTTAGGGAAGTAATTACAATACAAGAAAACGTGAGACAGCTCTTGGAGTTTAATACGTGAGGTGCGGCGTGCAGTCATCTGCCGGATGCGATTTTAATCTGGACACGGAGAGCTCACTTTAATCCTGCTGAATTGCTCCATCAAAGTAAATGGCTTTTCCCTCTTTAATTTGGCAGTTTTTAATGCCCCCCCCATTCGCATCACATCTGGCTAGTTAAGGGGATGGCTGTTACCGAGGCTGTTTCACCAATCAGCTTGAGAGAGATGCATAAAGACCCCCCGCACACACACACACACAGAAATTAAATGGTTGCAGCCAAAAAAGCGTGATGTAAAAGCAGCGCAGGGGAATTTGCTAGAATGAATCGTTTCTGCCCCCTCGGCCGCTTCCTGGAGGCTGACAGGTTACGCAAGGAGGGGAATCTTAGCACAGGTGTTAGCGGCACGCCGGGGCCCCCAGGCTCTTGTCGTGGAGATTTGTACAGCTTGTTCAGCGTCGCTGTCCATATGGTGTTCTGTCCCGCCAGCGCCACCACTCACCGGCCGAGGGGAGCTGGGAAAGTGTGTCTGCGGGGGGGGGGGGCGA
This sequence comes from Brienomyrus brachyistius, assembly GCF_023856365.1. Classification (NCBI taxonomy): domain Eukaryota; kingdom Metazoa; phylum Chordata; class Actinopteri; order Osteoglossiformes; family Mormyridae; genus Brienomyrus; species Brienomyrus brachyistius. The sequence continues at coordinate 15,718,374 of NC_064540.1, read as the reverse complement.
CACGTTGGCAGCGGTCATCTGAGCGGGAGGTGGTGGCAGATGGGGGTATTTACTGTTTGGGGGGGGGCACCAGGGCACCAGATGGGTGTGAGAGCTTCCCATGGGGGGGGGGGGGGGGACAGGCCCCCGCAGGTGGCTGCTGGGATACGGTTCGCCAGGCGCTGCTGAGGACAGGAGCCCCCCGGAGACCCCTCCCCTCTCCAGTCAGTGAGGTGTAATCATCCCATGCCGATTGCCTCCATCCAGGAGTTCATCCCTTCGTCTTCCCCGCGGTGCGGTTCACATGGGGGCGTACACCCTCCGTATGTTTCAGGCCAGTATGCTAACACAAATTAGCTTTTCTGACAACAGTGTTATTGAGGACCATGCCCAGGGTGGCTAGCGAAGCACTGCACAGCACACAGCGCCCCTCAGTGGTGAGGGTGGGTAGGGGTGACAGGGTCATGCGGCCTGCTCTCACTGCCTGTCTCCATCTCTCCCTCAGCACCACGCTGGACGAGCACCCCCACCACAGCCACCCGCTCTACGGACACGGCGTATGCAAATGGCCCGGCTGCGAGGCCGTATTCGACGATTTCCAGTCATTCCTCAAGTGAGTGCCCACCCCCCCACCCCGCGCTCAGCACTCCCCCTGCCTCCTTCAAACCAAACACAGTCCTCATATGCAGTTCTTGTCTTGCATCCCTGTGTGCCGTAGCTGGCGTGGCGATCCCAGCATGCTTTGCGGTCCCTGGCGGGGAACTGTGGGACCCGCCCAGCCTGTGATAAGCCCCCCCCCCACCCATGGTAACCGTAGCAGCCTCTCCCAAACAAACAACAGGCGGATGTTTATCTTCGCCCACAGACGCCCGGGGTGCACAGCGTGTTCGCCCTTGTGCCTGTACCACCCCCACCCCCTTCCTGCAGCCCCGGCCCCACCCTCTGTGCAGGGGGGGCTCTCCCACGGCCAGTACATGCCAAAGTGTCCCCCGCCCCCCATTTTTGTTTACCTACGGGCAAAAACGGCTCTGTTTACACACCGGGTCAGAACCAGACACGCCCGTCCCTCTCGAACCCGGACTGCCGTCTCCCCGCCGGGTCGTAAGGCTCTGTGCCCAGTCGTACTGTCATTCTCTGCACGTCCCAGGAGCCGTCCCCTCTGCTAGCATGGGGAGTAGTAGCATGGATTTGGGCCAGGTACCTTTGGGATGAGGTAAAAGGAGCAGGCTGGGCGCCGGTGGGGTGGTGGGGGGTTTGGGGGTGTGATGGTGAGGGGGCAGCGATATCGGGTCTGTCTCAGAAATACCACCATTAACCTGGCTAAAATAAAAGGACTCGCTATGTAAGCGGAAGAGTGTTTATACCAGGTCGCTCTTGTAAAAATGTTAGAAGGCACCGTAAACATCAGAGCGATCGCTTTACTCGGAATAATGTAAGCAGCAGCTGACTTCTGTTTACCTGCCCAGAGAAAAAATGTGAGACAGGCTTTCTGAAGAAGAAAGGGGATGGAGTTCATTCCTGCCGCCCGTTTTTCTCCCTCACCTAGATTTAAACCAAACGTCTCTGCGAGTAAACAAAGTATTTCTCCTTCTAAAGCAATATTTAGTAGCCCAATCTGTGTCGCATGGGATCTGTTGCTATTTATTATGTTCTGAGATCGGCACAGTCTTTGTTTATAAGGCTGAAAGGGATTAAATGTGAGGGCCGGGTAAAATTCTTTGGGAAAAAAAAGACTTGGAGTGCTCCCTCGTCTGTTTGCACAAGTGTTTTTATCATAGCAACATCTTGTTTACTTTAGTTGCCTGCCCGAAATGCTTGGGACATGTTAAGAAAACAGAGAAGGGGAGCCTTCACAAAGCCCCCCTTTGTCTCAGCCGAGGTGTGAGGTGTGGCCCCCCCGGGGCCCCTGGCCCTGCTGGCCCTTAAGCCGTTCCACATGGGACTCCAGCACGGGGAGAGAGCAGCTTCCAAGGCACACAGTCACAAATAGTGGGGCGGATCAGTCACCCCACGGAAAGTTCTGGATTGTGTCAGGCGTGTGTATATTTAATAATTTTATTCTCAATTATTTAATTATATACCTTTTTTCCTGTACCCTCCCGAGACGGAGGTGGAGTGTTTAGTCAGCAGAAGTTTGCTTTTTTTCTACTGTACAGAGAAAGGTGAGGAGAGCTTTTAACATCAACCAGATTTTGGTTCTGGATGCCAACAGTAACAACTAACACAGGCCTGCAATGTTGTTTTAAACCAGGCTTGTATTTATTTTATTTTTTAAAGTAAACATTACATACCTAGTTGCACTATCTTGATAAACAAAGGCGGCCAATCGCCATTCCTGTTTTTCATTTGCCTGGGAGTGGGTGGGGGGGGGGGGGGGCCCTTTTTTTTCTGTGCGTTAGGGCCCCCCCCCCCCACCACCTTTTAAGGGTCACATTCACGTAATTCTCTCCTGCCCCCTAGTGCCTCGTCGTCCACGTACAGGGTCTCCCATCTAACACTGACCGGGTTAGAGTGGTTCAGTGAAATCCCCCCACCCCACCCCGGGGGGGCAGAGGGTTCGCGTCAGGACGCCAGGTCCAGTGCGCTGACGCGTTTTGCGTCTCCGCGTTTCTGGGCCGGTGACGGCCTCTCTGTGGCACGGAGCTGATTTTGTGGGAACAGAGATTTCTCAAAATATCACCCGTGTGGATACTTATTACTGCTCCCCAGTATGTGATAGATTATGACGTCGTGCACATGAATATTAAAGCCAGGCTGTTGGTGTGTATCTGCACACTGTTGTGTGTGTGTGTTATGCACCTGTACTGTGTGTATGTATTTATATGCTCCTTTTTTTTAAGACCACATCCTCCCCCCTGACAGTCAGTGGCGAGACCCCTCCCCCCCCCCAGTCCCAGTGGTTTTCCGCTGTCCAGGGTGGGGATGACGGCTAAACGATACCCAGCAAGCTGGTGGTTCGAGGAGCACTTCTTTAACGTGTTTTATCGTGCCAGTTTGCATCAGCGGCTGTCAGCCTGTCATGCTGACCTCTTAAGGATGGGCTGTGTTTGATGTCCAGGAAGTGACACGCGCCAATGTCCCCTGTCCCAGGCGTGTTAAACCTCTGGCGTCGCCCACCCCCTCGTCCCATCCCACACTGCATTAGGGCCCATTTGAATATTTCATTTCCTATTAATTATGCACTGTGACTCTGCATGTTATTAGCAGAGGGGAGGGATGGCCCGCGTGACAAAGGATGAAAGCCGCCCTCCGTAGCTCTGCCGCTTCCCAGGCTGCTCACGTCCGGCACGCCTCATTGCAAATGCCACTTACACTGAGCGTGAAACATCTTCACCTCTACTTTTTCCTGTCATTCTCCTTCACTTTCCCCAAGCAGTGGGACGTTTCCGCTGTGAATTCGTCCCCGTCTCTCCCGCCCCAGGTGGCGTCACTGATACCCGAGAGTCCATAACACCCGCCGCAAATTTCCCTGTTTCTTATTATCACTGTTATTATGGCTAAACGATCCTGCGAGACGTACCCAGGATCCACGCCGATCTGCCGGACGTTCGATTCAGCACAGAAATAATTGGCTTTTCCCTTTCTGGGATTTAACACGTTACAGTGCGTCATGAGCTCCTAAACAGATGCGACGTCCTGAGCTCGCACGCGTGTTTTTTGCCGCCTGGCCGGTGTTGTCTGTATGTAAAGGGGGGCGGGGGGGTGTCAGATTTATTGAGCCATCATATCAGCCGCGTTGCCCCCGCCGTGGCCCCCGGTCGACAACAGCTACCTTTGATTTGCAGCAAATGACAGAAAAAGTGCGTGGGGGGGCTCACACTGCCTTCTTTCACCGGGCCCCGCCCCCCCCAACACCCACGCATGCTCGGTGACAGTGACCTACATGGTCACCGAAGATGTGATATAATTTATGATATATATAATATATTGGATCCATTAGCGAGCATAATGAAGTAGTGAAATGAAAGGGTATTTGTGAAATCAGTTCAAACATCCTGGCCGGATTATGATGAAATGATTAATGAACGGCTCCTGCACAAGCATTTTCAAACAGTAATTCATGGGGGGCTGATAAAAATCCTCCAATCAGGCGCGCCGCACTCGTGAACCTTATCTGCAGCATTTTATATAAATCACGGGCGGCCGTGTCTGTGCCGGCGAGCTACTTATTTAGATTAGTTATAAACGTGCAGAAAAGGGAACATCTTCGCCATATAAAATAATCATGCATAATTATATTCATATTTCACTCCGCTGACAGATCCCATCTCTCTCCTTCCTGTAGTCCCCTGGCCTCCTTCTGCTTTCATTTGAGTTCCCTTAATCTTGATGACATAATTAACTGAAAAGGCCACAAATATAAGGGGGGAGTCTGCGTGGGGGGGGGGGCAGGTCTATCACCCATATCCTGTCTGTAAAAGTTGGGCTTCGGCTAAAATTATCACTCAGTCGTCGTCGTCGTTGGCTTGGGTGTGTGTCTGTTTGGGGACGAGTGGCGCAATCCCGCCACGCTTCGCCAGGGGGCGCACAGTGACACGCGTGTCCGTTTCAGGCACCTGAACCACGAGCATGCGCTGGACGACAGGAGTACGGCCCAGTGTCGGGTGCAGATGCAGGTGGTACAGCAGCTGGAGCTGCAGGTATGCTGCCCGCTCGCTCACTCACACTCTCTCTCTCTCTCTCTTAAAAAAAACTGTTTGTCCCCCCCACTCCGCTGCCTCCTTTTGTCTGCCTCCCCCTCCTCATCTCGTGGCTATGAACTGTGGGGTCAGAGACGGGGGGGGGGGGGAGGCACGGGAATAAAATTATTTTGTACATTTGTGAGTAACCAGTCATTAAAAATGTGTTATGTATGCATGACAGCTAGGCAAAGATATATGAAGACCCTGGGGCTACATAGAGAAGATAATTACATTTTGAATTTTACTAGGTTTTAAAGTCATTTATGACTTTTAACTGTTTGGCACTCATAATAAAACACTTTTTGAAATACTCAGGCAGCCACAGCGGCGGCTGCTCTCAATTTGAAATAAAAAGCAAAAAAGGAGAGAGAAATGTCAAAGACCCTGTCACCCCGCTGATCTCCAAATGCCCGAGTCTGTGCAGGTGTGGCTGTAACAGAGCGGCCCGCCACCCGCGTGCGAATCGGCGCCTCCGTTCACGGCGCCTGTGCTCTCGCGCTGAACAGCTGCTTTCATTATTAGTATCATTGCCATTCCGCTTTTCGCCCGAATATTTATCCGTGGGCTTGTGTGCGTGTCACTCAGGCACGGAGGTGTCTGCTAAATTGCACTTAATTGCGTGTGTGTTGCTGCGAAAACGCACCGGTGCTGGTGAGGGAAAATAACCGGTCTGAGGCGTGACTGAATTAGACAGTGACAGCAGCCTGAGAATGACCCAAAAAAGCAGAAGCGAGCCGAGCCCCTGGATGGCGCAAGATTAAGAGAGCAGGAATACATTTATGCCGTGCTTTATGATTACTGCCGGCTCATACATTACCCCCGTACCTAGGGGCCCTTTTACCGCATCATTGCAACATGGCTTCCAGCGTGCGGAGCAGTCCGGCCATCAAGGCCATCGCTGGCCTGGCACGGGATTCCCACTCCGATCACATCCTGGAGCGGATGGGTTTTGTGGAACCACCTCTGCTGGGTACCATGAAGGAGTCCTACCTCAGCATCTGGTCTGGCCCTGGGTTCCCGCAGATTCTGATTAAAAGAAATCCCCCCCCCCCCCACACACACACACACACACACACACACACACACACGAGGGTCACAGGGCTAACGTTTGACCTGGCAGCGCCAGCTGGGAAGCGACAGTCAGCGGGGCAGATTATGGGAAGTTCATTGAGGGAGTTCTATTAGCTGTCCTGCCATCGCTTTGGGGCACGAAGCTGTTTCTCAAAGTGGAACAAGTGAAAATGTCTCTTTAGCCATATGTGGCTCAGGAGCTCACTGTGCTGAGGTGACTGATGGGAGATGTAGTCCAGATGTGGCTGTCACAGCACCTTGCACAGATGATTATTATCACAAATAATTATTGTCAGAGCGATCCAACTTTATTAACTTATCTAGTAAGTGTCATGAGCAAATCTTATAGTAAACGGGAAAAATTGCTATATTTCTGTGGAAATACTTAATTAACGAAATAGGAGTATGACCAGGGATTGACATAACTGGTATGCATTCACATTTAAATGCGTACATATTTTATGTGCATTTGCGCCGATATGACACGAAATTATCGTGCATTTTAACCTCTATACCGCAAATGAAGTACAAATTAGCATGTAAAGGTTAAAATGCACGATAATTTCTTGTCAAATCAGCACAAATGCACATAAAACACGTACGCATTCACGCTGTTACAGCAATCGATTGCCGCACGTATCACTTTTAATGGTGAATGCGTACTTGCATGCCAGTTATGTCCATCCTTGAGTATGACGCCTGTACTCTGGAAGGCTTATTGGCACAAAGTGCATTTGTGTGTCCTGGACTGCAGCTACCTGACAGGCTAAGATGAGGTAAACGTACCCGTCGCTAGCCAAATATTTGCTGTTGGACATCACACTTGCGAATGTGCTCGGTGTGCACCAGTCCCCAGCAGTGCATTGTGGGATAGGCCGTGTGGGCATGTAAAGTGAGCAGGGAGTGGGTGTGGCTGACGTGTCGCTGCCGTGAGGAGAAGACGGCAGACAGGAATCAGCCTGTGATGGACACACCAGTGCATTCTGCCTGAAAGTGATTTTCAGAAATTTCAGTCTGACATTTTTTGTTTCAGATACTAAAAATATGTGTGTGTGTGTATGAATATACCCTTTGGTACAAAGGCAACTGCGTTTGAGCGGCATGTGGCTGAGGATCCTGCCTCGATGTCTTTCTCTCATTCTTGCTCGCTCTCTCTCTCTCTCTCTCTCTCTCTGTCTGCCTTTCACAGTTAGCGAAAGACAAAGAACGACTGCAGGCCATGATGACTCACCTTCATGTAAAGTCCACGGAGCCCAAGCCCACCCCTCAGCCGGTGAGTTGGTACAGTCCACTTTTTTCAGGGCACACTGTAGTCCGTCACTGCACTTCTCAGAGGAAGTGACGTCTGTGGGTGTGTGTGTGTAATACACATTTTTTCATAATCATCTTGTTCTGCTCTGGTCAGTGTAAGGCTGCCATCAGGTACCCGGGATGGAGCTTGGGGGGGGGGGGGGGGTTGTGGTCTCTGATGAAGTTCTCCCAGCTTGCCTCCCTCGCAACCTCATCCGCTGACATCTGAGACTCAAACAATCCCCGATCCCCCTTCTCCTATATTCCTGACGCACACGCTTCCCGAAATCGCTGTGCACTGGCTTTATGAGCGAATCTGCGGCGTTGCACTGTGCACACGCACGTTATCGGAGCGGCGCCTCCATGGAGCTTTGAGAGAACTGACATCTGTAAAGATGAAAAGCTAAAATAGGGCCCAGTCCATTTACACATTCATATAAGCTCAGGTAATGGTTAAAAAATATTATATGTACGCATTTTACTGGCCACTGACTCAAGCGGCATTGCTGGGAAGCAGAACCTGTAGGATACCACCAGTGTCATGTGACATCTGTGTCACATGACTTCAGTGAAGCGCAATATGGGATCTGTAACAAATGAAATCATAAGAGGAAATTCTTTCTAAATAATTTTGAAAATAAAATGTATTGGCTTAGTCCACCTGGGCACGTACACAGAATACCAAATAGTTTTGTACTTTATTTTCTAAATATATTTGTTCTTTGTATAGGGCACAGTGCAGTCGTGGTGGGGCAGCTGTTACGTAATTATTCATTGTCACCCGGTACATGAGGAGAGCCGTTTATATTGTGACGCTCTCCTGTGCGGTGCGTGTGCCTTGTGTTCGGGACACCGCATCTGCCAGGACCCACATGAGGTGCGGTGAGGTCCTCTATAAGGTGAGGTCCTCTATAAGGTGAGGTCCTCTATAAGGTGAGGTCCTCCATAAGGTGAGGTCCTCCATAAGGCTGAAGCATCCCACACGCCAGTGACACGCATTCATCCACGGCGAAAGGCCTCACTGTGCCCCCATTTGCACATGAACTGTTCCGGTGGCACATACCATCTTGGGCTCTTGCAGCTTGGTTTGCGTCCCTCCACCGTCCCAGAATGCACCTCACATCTCGTCGGATTGCAGGAACCGCCCCGAGAGGGGTCACGGTCTGATTGTTCAGAAGATAGGATGTCCCTCCTTCCTCGTCGCCCTGGTCTGTTTAATTATGGCAGCCGGTTCTGTGTCCTAAAGGGTCATTATCATGTGTCCTGCGTTCTGTTTCTGTACAGGCACTGAAACACAAACAAAAAAAAAAATCATTAAATGACTAGGGAGGAAAAAAGAACATTGATCTGAGCTGCAATGTTTGTCTTTGCAAACAGTTTGGCTTTTTGATGACATGATGCACAGGGGGCAGCTGTCACCGTTCAGGACACCTAATTGTTTTGCGTGTCGACCGTGTCACCAAACATCCTCGTCACAAACCTGACCTTCCGCGCTACGTAATTAAGGGCCGGCTCTGTTTATTTATTTTTTTTGTTGCTTGGCGAGTCACAGGCAGTATAATTAGATCGCCAATTACCATTTAATTAATTTCTGTCTGAAATCTCGTTTTGTCCATGCACCGCAGTGCCCCCGATTTCTGACAGAACAAAGGGGGGCCCGTCTAAGTCCCCCCAGCCCTCTCGGTGCCCGTCCTGTTACAACACCGAAACTCTGGCCGCATGAAAGAGGAAAGAAAACAAGCACAAATATAAATATCAAAAAGCAAAGCGAAACGCCTCAGATGTATCTGATTTAGCTGTTTAATTCATCTCATTTTGTACTGGAACAGCACTAAAGGCATCGATGCCTCTTCCTCCGACCTGGAATTTTCTGGAATTTTACAGTTTTCCCCCCAGTGTCGTGGTAGAGGGCGGAATGGGCCGCACTGTCAGGGATGAGTCTGCAGGTGGCGCCACCTCGCATTTCTTTATTACCCCTGTCTATCAAGCGCAGCATCTTGGCGCTAATGACCACTAATGGGGTCGGGGTAATTTGGTGCTTTGAATGGTACGGGGGGGGTGGAGGGTATTTCGAGACGTTAAACACTGGCCGCCCGCCCTCACCTGCCCCGCTCCATCCTCAGTTTCATTGGCGGGAGAAATTAGACACCCAGCGGCCCCAGGCCCGCCGACAGCCATGACATCCCATTAATTTGCGGCCTCAATCTGCAGACGAGTGTCGTCCCAGAGACACTGGCCCCTCCCACCGCCGCCGCCTCCTCTTCTCACTGGCTGAAGTCACGTCCAATTTGGACACTGGCCTCCTTTTGGCAAATTAGCAATTAGAACAATTTTGCGCGAATCTGTATATCTGTCATTAGCTCGCCTGCAAATTAATAGTGGCTCTCGGGTCAGGCAGAGCTTAGGCACTGGAGCGTGGCAGCTGTACGGAGACGGGCACTGCCTGGACGGCCCAGGCACCCGCCGCCCCCTATGCCGTTAGAGCTCTCCGCTTAATTACTGTACCTTACAGTCATTAATGCTAATATCCCCCCCCACCCCCAGAGAGGGGCTTTTTTTCCTAAATATTCCTAAGACATCTTCCGTTTGCACAGCCAGACGATGTGGGCCATTGAGATCTAGTGTTTAATCATTAGATCACCTTTATAAGCATCTCCTAATTAGAGTCCTTACAGTGCAGTTTCATCTGGTAATTAGCCTAGATTGGCCACTTCCTCTCCAGTCTAGTGGGGGGGGGTGGTCAGTGGTAGGTGAGAATCACACAGTCATTTGTCAAGTATGTTTAACCCCCCCCCCCCACATGTCCAGTTTGGGCGCCTCCCCCAGTCGCCCACCATGCTGAACAAGGGGGGCGTGGCCAAGGAGGGTAGCAGAGACCTGAGCCTGTAAAGGCCGGGCAGGATTGGGCCCAACCTGACAAGGGCGCCATCATTCTGCTTCGCATTGCATGACATCAGAGAGTAGCTCTGAGTTCCATCCACTGTCTTGTCTCGCCCTTTTTTGGGGCAGCTGAACCTGGTGTCCAGCGCCACCCTCTCCAAGACGGCCCCGGAGACATCCCCACAGAGCTTACCTCAGACGCCGACCACGCCCACTGCCCCGCTTACGCCGCTGTCGCAGGGCCCCTCCGTCATCACCCCCAACAGCCTCCACAGCGTGGGCCCCATGCGCAGGCGCTACTCGGAGAAGTACAACATGCCCATCTCACCAGGTGAAGTTCTAGGGGGAGATGCTAACAATGCTAGCATGCTAACAACGCTAACATCATTCGGCACTAATGACCACCACTGTGTCACTGCCTCTGTGATTTCGGATCTTGGTGTCAGTCCTACTCTGCTATGGCTAATTGCCATTTTCCCTGATGCCCACCGACAGACATCGTCCAGAACAAAGAATTTTACATGAACGCTGAAGTGAGGCCCCCCTTCACGTACGCATCGCTAATACGGCAGGTAAGAATGCAGCCGCATGATGGTTACAGCGGAGCAGAGCTGTGTCACTTTTGGGGAAAGGCACCAGATTTGGTTTTCACCTCAGTTTTTGAATTAATTTCACTTTTTAAATTATATGCACATCTCAGATAAACAGCCTTAGATTAACCATTGACACAGGCAGGAAAATGCAAGCGGGATTTTAAGACTCCCGTTTAAACGGCTCTCTTTTTCTTTTTTCACGGAGAATTACAATAGCTGTGATTATTATGAAATTCATTTCACACAACAGTAGAAATGAACCTGTTTAAAGATGCCCAGTCAATTATCAGGAGCCGCTCTAATCTCTGATCTGCAGAATTAATCTGGGCTCCGGATAATTACTGTCCTATAATCTGCCTGAGAAATGTTTTTGCTTTCCTCCATTAATGGCCGAAAAAAGAAAACGTATTTTTTATATTTTTTTTTTTGTCCAAACGAGACATGGGAGAGATGGCTGGCAGAGAGCGTGATTAGATTATGAACATTTCCGTTTGCAGGTGACTGATTCCTTCCCTGTCCTTTTTCAGGCCATCCTCGAATCTCCTGAGAAGCAGCTAACACTAAATGAAATCTACAACTGGTTCACGCGAATGTTCGCTTATTTCAGGCGCAACGCTGCCACGTGGAAGGTTTGTCAGCCGCCGCTGTCCGCCGCGTCTCCCCGAGGACGGCTGGGTGGTCGTCTTCTCTCCTAGAAAATACGTTCATATAATCTGCATGAAAATATATCTATGTGATCACCTTGATTTTCTCTCTGAAACTGCAATATGTGCCACTTTTAAGAAAGGCGGCAGGTTTTGGACGTTTGCTCATTTTAGCGTACAGGCAGAGCTCTGGGCTCAGAACACTGCGGGCTTTTCGGCCCTTCTCATGAGGGAGGGGTGATGCGGGGTGGGGGGGCGGCTTCGTGCTCCAGCGGCGGCTGACAGCTCTTACATGGGGGCACATTGTCGTAAACGGGAGCCCTCTGATTTGTGGAGGGAGGGCAGTGACCTGCATGGGGGCCCATTGGGGTCGGCAGCAACTGACAAGTGGCCTCTTCCTCCAGCAGCTGGGGAGCCTTCTGTTGTTTAATCCTTCTGAAATTTCCTTTCCATTTTTGCTGCCGTAAAAGCGCGACCCGCACAGACCAACCAGGGCCGGGAGCCTGTCCTGCTACCAGGGCGTCCATCACCTGCCTCACATGTTCTTACCTTCAGTTTTATACAAAAGAGGTGTAAAAGTGGCATTTATTGCTTATGGTGTATTAACATGCAGTATTTCCATTTTACTCTTCGCACATGTAACACTCAGATACGTAATATTAATGTTCACCTATATCTGTGAGGATATAAAACGCCGTGTGTTTTACTGGCCAGTATGGATTGGGGATGGTCCATTCCGGTCCCCGGCTGCCAGATCGCCAAGCTCCGGAGAGCCGGCCTTCCGCTCTCCGAGGGCATTCAGCTCATTTTCCAAAATATGAGTCTTGGTGCCACGGCCCGGTGCCCGGAAATGGCTGCCCCCCCCTCCATCAGGCCTGCCGCCGGATCGCCGCCACCGCCGCCTTCCATGTAGGACCCCCCACCCCCCGTGCTCTGACATACACCTTGTTTCCTCTCGCCCCCGCTGCAGAATGCGGTCCGGCATAATCTTAGTCTTCACAAGTGTTTTGTGCGAGTAGAGAACGTTAAGGGGGCTGTGTGGACCGTGGACGAGATAGAGTTCCAAAAGAGACGGCCGCAGAAGATAAGTGGGTAGGTGTGCCATCGCTCAAAAGAGTGGTGCATGATGGGAGGAGGAGGAGAAGCTGCCCCATTTCATCGCCTTTGTACCCTGACACCCCTGCCTCCATGCTTGCTTCGCTCTACATCGCCACCTCCTGGCGCCCCGCTGCCAGTGATGCGCATTTGGTAACGCGCATTTGGCTCACGCTCTGTTGCATTTTTATCCCCCATCTCCTCCTTCCTGTCCATCCCGCATCCTGCTTCCTTCCATCCCTCGCACCTGCATCTGGCCGCCGCCCCCAAACCCTGCCCTGTACCCGCCCCGCCCCTCGCCCAGGGCGCCGTCCGCACCAACCTCTCACTCCATAAGTGCTTTGTGAGGGTAGAGGATGAGTTTGGGTCCTTTTGGACCGTCGATGACGAGGAGTTTAAGCACGGCCGGCACGTGCAGCGCGGCCGTCCCCGGAAAGGCGCCGGCGACGACCAGCCGCCCCCACAGTAAGGCCCGCCCTCCCTCCCCGCATGCTGCTGCTCCATCATGCCCTGCTGCTGCGCCCCCAGCCACATCACCCCCCCCATGGCTCTGTCTGCTCTGTGTCACAGGAGTGTCACTGTGGCACCAATCTGAGTCACTGCTGCTTTATAGCATATTGATGTGCTGCTTGAGTCAAATGTGCTTTTATCTGTCTGATTTAAGGCAGGTTAGGGGCCCTCAGTCCCAGGATCCTGTTTCTGAATGTGCTGAATCAGTTTATCATGTTGTATTGTGTCTCTTTTTACTGTTTGAGATGCATAGTAATGTGTTGTTTATAATTACATTTAGACATATGTGTGAATATGACGCGTAGCTTTGTGAAACGATATTAAATCATGCATTTGCACCACTGAGCCGTGACTGACATGAGTACCATGTGTTTGGTGGCGTGTGCAGGAGCCCCTCCCTGGTGAAGAACATCCAGACAAGCCTGGCATACGGGCCTGCCCTCTCTGCGGCCTTCCAGGTATGATCAGCAGTCAGCCGCCTGCATGTTTACTGAGGCAGCGTACTAAGCGTGGGTTACCCTCAAATGCCAAAATACACTGTGGCCTGGTATCCTCGGGGCCAAAAAGCAGTGCGTCCGGGTGTCCTAGGGGCCGAGACGCGGTGCGTCCGGGTGTCCTAGGGGCCGAGACGCGGTGCGTCCGGGTGTCCTAGGGGCCGAGACGCGGTGCGTCCAGGTGTCCTCGAAAACATGGTATGGGCAGGTGTCCTCGGAAACACGATGTAGCCACCTCTCATCGAAAACATGGCGTGTTCAGGTGTGCTCAGAAATACGGTGTGGCTGGGTGCTCTTGAATGGCAAAACACCCTCTGGCCGGGTGTCCTCAGGGCCAAAACGCAGTTTGTCTGGTTGTCCTCGGGCCAAAACAAGGTGTAGCCGCCTCTGCTCAGGAAACATGGTATGGGCAGGTGTGCTCGGAAATGCGGTGTAGCTGGGTGCTCTTGAATGCCAAAACACCCTCTGACCGGGTGTCCTCGGAAATATGCTGTGACCAGGTGTCCTCGGAGGCTGAAATGTGGTGTAGCCGGTTGTCCTTAACAGTTAAATGCAGCGTAGTTATGTGTCCTCAGACACTCCTTTCTCTCCCTTTTTACAGGCATCCCTGGCTGAAAATAACATACCTCTGTACACTACTGCTTCGATTGGAAGTCCCACTCTAAACTCCCTGGCCAATGCCATCCGAGAGGAGCTGAACGGGGCCATGGACCACGGCAACAGCAACGGCAGCGACAGCAGTCCGGGCCGCTCCCCTCTGCCAGCTATGTGAGTGTCCCATAATCCTATCTCTAACTCCTGACTCCTGACTCCTGACATTAAAGCAACATCACAGTATGGAGGAGAGCAGGCAGCTCACAAAAAAATCCTGCGTTAATCTTTTTGTGATAAAATGGGACTGAAAATACACCAATCTGACACTTACCCACTACTGAGGTGGGGGCCGGCAGCAGTCATCCAGTTCCTGAGCCCTGCGACTGAGGCTGCGTCAAACACTGCAGCTGAGAGATCGTAAAGACGCCCGTAAACACCGCATGCCATTCACCGCTAATTCCCACACATTCTGGCGTAAGCCCGAGGTGGCCAGCTGTGTCCCTAGAGCTGAGGACGATGCAGATACTAATGAAGGGCATAATTAGTCCAGCAAACGCTCCCAGTTTTCATGTTGTGGTCAGACTTGAAACCACTGTGCACTTGTTCAATGGGGGGCTAATTTGCCTGAAAGCTGCAGTTACATGCCTCCCCCCGACAGCTTGGTCTCCAGATGCCACAGCCCAGTGGGGCATCCGCTCTGCGTTTGTTCCTCTGTGAAACACTCTGACAGGGATGGGGGGGGACATCATTTTACAGGAGGAGTGTGGTTCGGGTCGCAGAGGCGCAGGACGGCAGGGGGCTCACTGGCCTGGGGAAGCTGCGGGGGCATGGTTTTGGCACATGTCCCGGACTGGAGGGCAGGTGTTGTCATAGGAGTGTGGAGAGAAGGGGTGCTCAAGTGGGTGGAGTCTCTGGTTTTTTTCTTTAATTCTGGACTTGGCAGCGTGCTTGCTCAGGAGGGCACACTGTGGCCTCACGCCACCCAGGTTGGGGGTTCGAATCCCACCTACTGAGTTTGCATGGATGGATCCTTATGTACATAAACAGTGTTATTTATACAGCCTGGCTGAATCATTCCAGCTATATGTGCTGCATGTGATTACCAGCTTTGAAAACTGTCAGGTGACCATGTCCTTAGCCATTGTGCCCCCTGGTGTCCACCTGTGATATAGCAAGGTCTCATCTACTTTGAAGGTCCCCAGAGAGTATAGCCCAGGGGGCCATTAGATGGGGCCCACGAGAAGCACGATGCCTTTCACCGGGGTAGCAGTTTAACGTTATGCTTGCCCCCTTTGGGTCCTGGTGCGGAATGCCAAAGCCAGCCTGCTGGGCATGCAGGAAGCCCAGGCACCACCCAGAATCCGTCACTCGCAGCTAAACATCAGTGGGATTAGCGGCAGATAAACGCACTGTAATGCCAATGTGACGTCGGAGGGGACCGCAGGCACTGCTGTTGCTGTTGACCGTCCATGGCGCTTTCCCACGTCTTCTTTCTTTCTTCCTCTCTTCTCTTTCTAATTCACACTAAACCGTGTTGTCTAATTAGCGGCCGCTGCTGAAATGTAGGTTACACTCCATCATCGCGGACAGCCAACACATTAAAAATTCATACGTAAACAATTATTTTCCATGAAATGCCTCTCAGGACGCGCCCGTCCGTACAAATATAACCCCTAATTTGATTGTAAAAATAGAAAAGGAAGTGGAAAAGGACAGGGGGAGCTGATGTGCTCGCTTGTTAAATTGAAGAGAGGCCAAGCACAACAACATGTTTGTATGGCTTATTAACACCAGAACCCCCCCCCCCCGCACACACACACACACACACACACACACACACACACACACACACACACACACTTTATCCCTTCGCTGTCCATCTAATGAATTATTTGGCAGCCCCCCCCCTCCCCATCAGAGTGACTTTGCCCAGGCTCTCACCTGACAGGCATGTTATCCGGCACATCCTCTGGCCCTCGTCTCCGGGCTGGCCACTCCCCCTCCCCCCCCCCCCCCCTGTCTTTCCGCCACCATTGCTACATGCTTTCAGAGGTCTTGGGAGGGGGCTCCCTGACACTCCTCAGAGTGCAGCTTGGCGTCTGCCTGCCGCGCCCACCTGACGGTGATTAATGACGGAGCCTTGTCGGGGCTCGTTCTCCGGGGAATGGCAAGGAGGGGGGCCAGGGCGCCGCACGGGTGGGGGGGGGGCACACAGTGCGGCACTGCTGCCAACGCTGGTGGGAACCTGAAGGGATATGCCCCCCCCGAGCTCATCCTCCACTCGTGTCATTAATCTGACTCATTCATCAATTTTAAGTGAATACCCCCCCGTCGGCCACCACTAGGAGGGGCTGGGGGGTCTCGCATGGTCCACCATCACCGTCTTCCTCCTGAGTGTCCTTGCTTGCGTGGACCGGATGTTACACAGCTCGCTGACCCCAACTTAACCCCTCCTTTAAACCCCCAGGCATCACATCAACGTCAAGGAGGAGCCCCTGGACCTCGAGGAGCACGAGGGGCCCCTGTCCCTGGTGACGACGGCCAATCACAGCCCGGAATTTGACCCGAGCAGAGATTACGAGGACGAGCAGGCCAACGATGACATGCAGTAGGCTCCGCCCCCTTGCCATGCCCCACGGAGAGGCGGGGCCCGATCAAGACGCACACCGCGTCTTTCCACAGACTCGGAACCGGGCTGGATCTCCTGTTGACAGCTATAAAATGTTTCAATTGACTTTTAGTGCCATTAAATACATTAAAAAGACATGACAGAATATCCCATTTGGGATTTTTTTTTTATTTCTACTTTTTGTTTAAGGAAGAGAGAGAATTAATTTTTACTGAAGACACGTCGGACGGATGCATTTGGTACCTGGGACTTGACGTGGTGTGTGGTTCCCGAACTGGGCTGGACTGGGACCTCGTCCGAGGGGCCTTGTCGGTTTGCATGTCCGCGTGGATTCAGGTCACTGTCACTGTCACTGCCTGCAGTTTGCATCGGTTTGTTTCCATTGAGGTTAGAAGGGCGTTTTGGTGGGTGGGGGGGGGGGGCTGTATAATCTGTATCTGACCTTTCTTTTCTTTGCTTGTTATGTTTGTTTCCATATTCAAAAACTACTTTTTTTTTTCTTCTTCAAACTGACCAAAACTCAAACTGTGGACAGGATCTCTGTGGTCAGAAGATGATGAATGTTTTTCCTGATTTCTTTGTACACGAAAGCTGAATGTCGAATACCAGGTAGTGTTTTTCTGTCCTGTGTTGCCCGTGATTCGGAGACGCCTGTCTCACTCGTCACACCACCTCCCCGGTAGAATTTCAGCACCCACCCCCCCTCCCCCAGCAGAAATGCACTATTCACAATGAAGGCTCCATCTATGCATCTATGAAGTTTCTCCTCACAGCGGGAATGTTCGGCGGGCGGCAGAGAAGGGGCGCGTTCCACGGCCCGCAGCGTGCTCACACCGGGGCACGTCTCTTTCTCCCCTTTGTTCCGGATCCTTTGAAGCCCCTGGAGGATGTCAGGTACGCAGTGCCGCTGGGCGTATTCATACCTGCAGATTCTTAAACGCGACTGCGGCATCTCCAGGGAGACCTGCAGCTCGGCCATCTGATGGAGATCTTAGGACCGTCACTGGACACAGCCGTCCTGCTAGTTGGCGTCTCGCCACTGTCAGTGTGATGCCCACAGTGTGACCCTTTTAAGTCCAGGGAGGTTTGCACAAGCATTTCTTAAGCTGCCCGCCTCTGCCCCGCGAGGGGCGACTGCCGTAGGAACCTGGGCCTCTCTGTCTGACCCAAAATCCGATTAAATTAAATATGTCAAAGTTACGCCCATAACCAAACGCTTTGCTCTTTATTAACCTTTGGGTTGTTGAGGTCTCAGACGATCCTGTTGCCAGGACCGTTTCCCAGGATACGTACCTGATGTACCTTGATTAGTGACTACCAAAGAAAAAACGGAAAATACACAGAATGATGTCTAGCCTATAGTGGATGAATTAGAGAGCAGGCCTCACTCTTTTGAACTTTTATAAAGCCAAAGGTGTGACTTGCGGAGACCAAAACAGAAAAGCCGTTTGTGGTTGGGGGTGAAGGGGGCGGGGTTTACCTGGACACGTGACCAAATTGGGCAGTCATCTTTGGGCCAATCGGAAGGGACCGTTCCATCTTCAACAGGTAACTGTACGACATGGGCCGTGACAGTTCTGATACATGCTGTCACAATTATCCACAAGCAGACACGGGAGTTCTATGGAGAACAATGTGAACTATTATATGCTTCAACTGGACCACAGAAATGATGAAATGTTTCCTGCTCCTAAGTTTGTGACCTTCAAGGAAAGATTGTATGTCACGACCATCTTCTGCTCCGGTCCATGTAGCTGGACTGATTTCTTTGTTATCCTTGTTTAGCGTCTGTCAACTTTATTACTTTTTATATTAAAAAAAAAAAAAACACTCCTGTCAACTAATAAGCTGGGTACAAGGTACTTCGCGGCAGTTCTTTTTAGGTTTCACCACGCATTTATTAATGATTCAAAAGGGGCGCGCTGGGGCGTAGAGGCGGTGTTTCCTGGCCGGGCAGCTGCGGGGGGGAGCGATTGAGAGGATGGGTCTGGCTCACCCCGGGCCGGGCCTGGCCGGCGCAGCGCTGGTCAGCTTGCCCTCGGAAGGGGGATGAGGCTGGTAGATTAGGACATTGGCAGCATGTGTGTAGCTCGACATTACTAAAACTAACCGCATGAGAAAACTTAGTACGCATACCTCAGTTCAGACCTATAGGGAATGATTCAATTTTTAAAGAAAAAAAAAGAATAAAAAAACATTTCACTCAGTTGCACTTAGTCGTGTGTCTTTGCATGTTTAGTCTAAAACTGTAGCAAAAAAAAAATTATGAAAAATGCAACAAAAAAAAAATAGAGCTTGTTTATCCGGAGGGTCTCGCGTCCTGTTGGCCAGACCAGTGCAAACCTCAGGCTTTGTTCATGAAGACATCTTCAGCATCCATGAAGCCCTGCCCTCCATGCATCTGCTGGGCGAGCAGAACTAGGCTGTACATACATGTCCGTATAACCTCTGTGCGTCTCGTTTTTTTTTTTTTTTTATGGGTCTTTCCTTCCGATGGTAAAAGTACATCTGTGTTCTTATGTTTGTTTTTTTTTCTCTCAATGGTTTTGTATGTACTATTAAAATAGTTATGGAAAAAAAACTGCTGTATGTATCAGATTAGCAAACTGTTCCGCAAAATGTATTTTACTGAGTAATCCTGGCTTTTAAGACATTCAGACAAGCAGTCAGCGGTTTATGGGGGTGGGCACGAGTGCGATTATCCTACATTTTGGATTTTAAACTGTAAAATAGAGGGGGAAAAGGACTTTTCTCTTACTGTTGACCTAAACATTTTGTACAGATTTCCTTTCTCTTTTGTGTTAAGACTGTTTTTTTGATACTTCCCTGCTTTCGACTCTCCGGGCCACTTCTGCTGCTGGCTGCTCAGCTGTACATAGTGGGGTGCCCGGCCGGTCGCCATGGCAGCACCCCCCCCAGGGGAGTGTCCCCATCACGGACGCACCAGTGCACCCAGGGTGTATATTCTGCGGATGTATCGGCGTTTTGTATAAAACCCATAGGACAAAAAAAATATATATGCAGTGCCAAGATGTAAAGAATATCCGTAACGTCCCTCGTTCTGATTCAGATGATTTTTTTTTTCCCGAAGCAAACAACTCTTGTGAGTGCCGTTTCACCGAACCAGTCCGTATCGCCGTTAGGGGTGTGGGCGAAAAATATTTAAACAAAGGGAAATATAATTCTGTTTATCTTTTTTAACGGTCGCTAAAGCCAAGCACAGCAGGTAGAGGTCTCCACGTGAGCACATGGGTCACCGGTGAAGTGATTATGAGAAGTGGTTCCTTGACATACCTTCGCTGTAGAATATATTAGACTCAGTTTTAAAAATTAAAAAAAGGCCTCTTTTAGTTTGTGTTTATGGTGGCTGGTGTCACATTCCCCAGAGAGCCTCCAGAAGTCATGCTGTTTGGCCGCGGATCCATCGCCCATCACGTCCTTCTTTAACCCTTTAGTAGAAGGTGCCACTTCTGGGGGAGGGGTCAAGGAGTTCGCACAGTGCTTCTGTGTTCCGTGGCGAGGTAGCTTTCTGTTTGAGGCATGAAAGCAGCCGCTTATCGCCTCTGTCGGTCTGTTTGTACGTCCTACATGATCCCATGTCTGTTTCTGCAGACGCGTATGTTGTACAGTCGGTCTTTAACTGACTCTGAAATGCAATAAAATGCTGGTTGTTCACTTGGTTTCCTGCTGCTGTTATTCGCCCCCAAGTGATCTGCAACGTCTGGCCGTATCTTAAAAATAAACAAAGACGATCGCAAGAGACGAGTGTAGCTGGAAGAAAACACTCAGAAAAGGAGGGTACGAGCATCAGAAATGGCTCTGGTCAGAAACGTCCACAAGGCCACTGGTCTGTAAGTGGAGATGTTCTACAGTGTAGAAAGATCCCCTGATCAATAAGAACATCTGTACTTGTGTCCTCTGAGCCTTAATATTTTCAATCACCTTCATAATCCCGACTAAAATGGTGCAAACTGTTTATCCTGTCATGTGGCGGCATTCCCGCTCACCAGAGATGCATCCCAGTCAGCCCTCTACTTGGGTATTAAATTATCTCATAATTAAAATGAGACAGTTAAACTGTCTTTTTGCAACAGCAATTTAGGTAACTGCATTTGATCGGCGATAAATTGTAGGTGCATTAAAATTCCAGAAATATTAGCGATATGGATTTCTTGATGGAAATTAATGCTGATGACCAGAACTTGCTTTTTATGACAGAAGCACAGGTCATGTTGGCCACAAAACAGAAGACAGAGATCAGGTCTGAGCACTTTTAATCTTGTGAAACAAGCAATTACAAATAGTCGCATCGATTCGTTAAAAAGCTTTAGGTGACATAAATTGTTTCGCGCTTAGCTTATTGCACCTATATATAAATGTCAAATAGTATATTATTAATTAAAGCCACAAAAAGACAAGATTTAATGGAAACTATATAAAATCACAGCCCGCTGTCTTTGCAGGCCACAGGGGTCCTGAAATTTGATGGTTTAGCTACAGCTTCAGCCACATAAAACAGCACCGAGGTGTGATTCACCAAATACGGCCTGGAAGAAGGGTTCCTCACAAACAAGCACACTGACAGTTTTGAATTTGACACAAGTATCATTAAATCCTAAAAATGAAAGGCTGATTTAAGCATATTTAAAAAGCGAAACAAATTCTCAAAAAATATATTTTCACATTCAATCAGAGCAATCCTGCTTTATAAAAGAACTTTGCTAAGATCTAAAGCTGGTCTCCATTCACCCCCTCCACACCCAACCTTAATCTCTATCCCCCCCCTACTCATTCTCCGTAACTTTCCAAAAAATCTTTATTAAAAGATCAAATTTGTGTGACTTGACTCAATGTAAATTGTGCATGAGGTTGCCCTTCTCTTTGCACCCACTATATGGTACTGCTTCAAGTTTGGTGCAGTCTTTCTCCAAATACCATCAGTTTCAGATCTTCACCCATACAATGTGTTTGTAAAGTTTGAAAAAGATCCAACAATCACTTTTTGAGTTATTCCACGAACAACAAAGTGTCTGTAATCACATTCCTGGGAATAGGTCAGACCAGCTTGCCCTCAACTATGAATTTGGGTTAAGAAAAAAAAGAAACGATGTTGTAGTAGCTCCAGAGGAAAGGAGCTCGGAGCTGGTGGACTTCGCCTGACAGGTGTAATTTCAGCAACACTCTGAGAAGAAGATCTTCATGATGAAAACGGTCGAATTCTGACTGTTTTTGTTGGCTGTCCGCTACGCCATGTCTGCCAGGATAACATGAGCCCCTTCGGATCGCGGCCAAGCGGGAAATATCCATGGAGCACAGATACACCCGGGCTGCTGTTAAACGGCGACGTTATACATGGTGGGGGTCGGGGGGGGTGTCATTTCCACTGAGCTGAGAATAAATGTCGGCGATATTACAGTGCAAATATCCAAACCAGGCGGAAACTTCTAATTCCATCATACATTCCCCGGGATTGCAGTCACCTTGATTATTATTCTCAGGACGGCGTGGCGCCTCCTTCAGCTCGGAAATGATAACCTGTTAGCATTAGCAGGGCGCCCATCGCACAGGATCCCCCGAATAAGATTAGCCCGTTAGCATATTTACATATATTGAATTGCGGCGCCGGGACACAGCTCCCGCCGCCCGTCTCCTTCTAATTAAAACGGAGCCGAGCGGGTAGCAATCCACACAAGAGCTTCACTTTAATAGCCAAAGCTGGCAAATTCCCAATATTGCCGTGCGGCAATTAGCAGCCCCTCTGCGTTCGCTATTCACGGTTTGATGTGGAAACTTGTTTATTAAGATGGGCTGCGGGCACTGGTGTGTGATAGACCTGCCTGTAATTAGACTCCAATTATTTGTCTGTTTCTGATATTGTAAACTGGCACTTAGCACATCAGTTAAATTGACACACTGCAGCGCTTGGTTTACCCGGTAATTAAAACGTGTTCTGTTAATTAGATGATGACCACTTTATTCCAGGGCTCTTGTGTTTGCTTTTTGTAGTGCGCTCTGTTTGCATCATGAGTTGCCAGCCGCTTCACTAATCAGCCCTTGTTTTGTTTCAATTTACCACCTGCTGTTCAAAGACGCAACCTCCCCCCACCCCAACATGGCTCCGCTAACATGTTTTTTTCCCCATTGTGTTTTAATCTGCCACAATTCAAACATTAGAGAAATTAATACGCATCTCATGAGGTAGCGTGTCGACGTTTCAAAGAGCGAGCGTGCAGTTAAGGGGGAAAGTGGCGGCGCCCTGATTAGAAAGGCGCTTATCGCCTTCGTTAGCATTCCATCGGGCCGGGCCGAGCCGGGCCGTGCTGCACCGAGCGTAATTACTACAGCTGAGTAAACAGTGAGTGCCATACCGCTTGTTTTAATCTCCCTTACCTAAGGTTGCAGTTATGGGGAATCGTCGCGCTTTGTTACGCGGACAGAAAAACTGAGGCAGGAGTGAAGGCGGCCTCTCAGATGTGGCCTGCGGATGTAGGGTGGGGGGCTGGGGGGGTACCAGGCCCCGTGCTGTGCCCTCCGCTCCTCAGCTGTTTGCGGCACGCAGTGCTGATTTGAGTTGACTAATTAGGCCAAGCTTACCTACCCTATCATTTCTGTTACCAGTGGAGTCAATTAGAAAGCATGTATACTGTAAGGGGGGTGCTGGGTCTAATTGACATGGTTATGAAATAAAAAAGAATCTCGCGTCACCCCGGAGGAGTGAAGGAGGGGCGAAGGACCCAAAAGAGGGTGGTGATGGAGAAAATGACTACAGTTTTCACGGATATTTCAAAATGTTTTATGTCATTTTAGCCTCAAGATCATTGGACAATCATGATGAAATTGCACTGATGGCCATCATGGTTACTGGGTTACTATATTTGTTATAAGAAGCACTTTAACGAGATGTATCGAACATTTCTGAGTGTTAGCTAAGAAATGTGCAAGACTGCTCTCCGAGTTTGACCATTGCGATGACATACAACATTTTTCACAAAAAAAAAAAAAAAAATCCATACAGAATGAGATGTCAACTTTGATACAGTAGAAAATACTATCAAAACAAACAGTGATTATTCGCCAACCCTGCTTCTGCCGGGGCCGGTATAACAAAGCTGGATTTCATGCTTAGCCAGATAACTTTTAAGGGACTCCAGTTTAAATGGACTTTATCTTCATTCACTAACATTCAACCCAGACTATCTTAAGTCCAACAAGTTATCCAGCTAAACAAGAAATGCTATTTCCTGATACTGGCCCCTGGTCAGGCTGGGTGGGGGGTCTGGAGACTTTAACCAGCGAAAAGAAAAATGTATATAAGTTGTTAGGCCTCTTAGAAAACATTTAATAATTCTGCAATTCATGTTAGCATTACACTATCTGTAGGGTGAAAACATACATACACGGAGAAACAAAACTTGTTCGTATGATTAACGGTTGTTTCCGCACCGTCGGCCGGCTTTCTCACTTTAATTCTCGCTGTTGCTGTTCACACCTCGCCGCTGCTGTTTACCTGCAGCGAGCCCTGATTAAGGAACCCCGTGTCTTCACACTGATGCCCTCTTAATCTGGACAGACGGCATGTTAATTTTCCTGACGCTGATGTTCAAAACATAAACATGAAATGTTCACGTCGCAGCCAGCAGATCTGCTAGAGTGAATTTCAAGTGCTTATTCAAACATTTCATTAAAATGTAAATTTCACAATGGCGCAAGCCTGGGCTGTGCACGAGGCATGACTTAAGTTATGAAGTTGCTTTCTGATGCCAATTAACTGAGACTATAACGGCGTCACCTTGTTTTATCGGGGCTGGCAGAGGGATCGGGGATGCAATGGGAATTTGGAGGGAAGGTATTCACACCGTCTGGGCGGAAAAATAGTTTTGAAAAAAAGAGCCGATTAAATGAACTCTGCAGCAGGCCGGTAGCCAATCAAACGTCTTATCTCCACAAAGTGCAAATGTGACGGCACGTAGACCACTAGCAGGGGGTGCAGTGACGGAGACCACAGCCAGGGCTCTGGACTTCCACCTGAGAAATCTGAAGGCGCCTCAGAGTGTTGAGAGGTCCATGTCCACCAGGGAGACAGCCCTGACAGCAGAGCGCCCCCTACTGGAAAGGACCCCCACTTTTAGAAAAAAATTTGGAGGGTGGGAGAGACCCAAATCGGAGACCCCACACGGAGGACAAGTTCCCAGGAAATGAGCTTGGGGTATTGAGAGGAAATCTGATTCTCTTCCAAGAACTAACCTTTCTTGCTCATAATGGTCACCTTAACCCACATAAATATGTAAGAGCTGATAAATACATAAACAGAAACAGTCAGTTGATTAGATTCCAGAACGTTCCACCCATTTTCCTAGCAGGAACAAACCTAACAAAGTATAGATATGCCTGAGAAGACGCCTTGATAACACTTTAATACTGGCGACAACATCCACCCTTGCTATATGTATTTCTCTCTTTTATTCATTCTTAACATTGGGGCGAAACACAGAATGGTTGCAGGTGCTGATGAAAATAAAACCCATCCATCATTATTTATTAGGCATGAAAAAGATACACAATAATGTAATTTAATCTCTCAGCAGACAATTATTTCCACATATTGATAATGCGATGCGAAAACTGCCATGAATCCTAATATGATGTTTGCTTTTATTGGTGTATAATACAACCAGAACAAATAATGTAATTGTTTCGGGAGGAAAATGTAATTATTTGCACATGCTAACACTATAATACCAATCTGCCAGAGACACTGGTATCAAATTATTTTTCTCTGCTTAACTACTTATAATCTGAATTATGTCATCTTGTCTGTGAGGCAAAGACGTTCATATTTTGTGTCTCTGTTCTTATTTGGCCGTTTTCTCATTATCGTAATCATGGTTATTAATAATAATAATAATATAATAATAACAACAACAAACAGACTGTGGAATTTATGCTTCTCTTACCTGGAATAACAGATTTAACGCATTTCATGGGATGTCAGTGTTTTTAAATACCACGTCTGTTATGAAATGGTGAGGTAATGCAACTGTATTATTAATGTAATTATATTGTGTGAAAATGTATTAAAAAAAAACTCGTAATTACAATTCCGGGAAACGGGAAACTGGGGTGTCTGACGAGGACAGCGAACAATGGAATTTGCAGCATAATCTTTGAGGCGGCGTTGCTCTTAAGCCAGAATTACACCAGCCGTTCCCATTTCACTTCACACAAAAAGCAGGGAAGGGAATAATGATCACTTGCCAGCCTCTTTGTGTTTATGATTTTGAATCAAAATACAAAAAAAAAAAAAAAAACAGCCACACACACAAAAAATAAAAGATCTGGAGATGATTCAACAGAAATGTGTTTGAGGCATTCGTTTCGTATTAATAGTAACAGCCAAACAAAAAGGAAATGGGCAGCTTTGCATCTAAACAAACACATCAGGCTTAGTTTTGCACACAACAACCTCTAGTTTCAGGCCACACCAGTCGATGGAAACAAAGACACAGAAAGAAGAAAGTCTACAGTATTGTCAAATGTTTTCTTTAACAGCTCATTGTACACAATTCAGGCAATTCAAGTGCTCTGTACCCAGACTGGTACTTGCTGTAAACAGTATTACCCAACCAAATAAATATCTTAACCTGAAACCAGCTCTTAACAATAGGGAGTATTTTCGGCTGCACATTTTCATAGTACAACAAATAAAATCAGTGATTAAACTCCCTCCCCCTCCCTTAGGTAGCTAAGTCCTTTTAGAGAAAAGCGATGATAGAACAATTTTAGCTACAAAAGAGGAACCATAAGGCGCTCTCGTTTGCAGATTCTCCTCTGCTCTGCAGACACAGGCTGTCCTAAGGCGTCGTCTTCCACCAGAGGCTAAAGTAGTGTTAGCAACTCATTAGTGACTTGTAAATGATATTTGCTCCCTCGTGACATATCATTCGAAATGATTTTCTAATAATAACACCCACTGATATTAAAATAAGAGACGTTCATGTTGCAAATCCCACATTCGGCCGTTCCATTGTCTGGGATATTGATCTTGCCTATTAAATGCTTTCGGAAATTAAACCAATATAAAGGAATCTCTGCGGTTTTCGGCAAACACCGTAGAATTGGCCGGCGCCTCCACAGATGATACAATTACAGCGTGAGGCAGGGCGGAGGCACCTTTCACTGTGTTTGTGGGCATACAGATGCATCTGCATATTGCTGGCCCTGGGGGGATTTATTAGAGCCCGCCCCCCAACCACCACCTCAGGGGGGTGTCCTCCTCTACCACGTTCCACATTTGTTCTGTTTTTCCACCATTTGTTCCACATACATGAGAAAGTGCGTGGTTAGCACCCTTCAATCTCCTTTGTGAGCTGCTCTCCGCTCTCGCTAACGACGCATAATGCTAATCGACGCATCTCTTCAATGGGCGTTGCGTGGCTTTGACAGCCGAGCTCAGTATCGCGTGTTTTTCTCCGTAATATTCCCCGTATTACTTGCACGAGCCCACATGATTATCGCGTGCCGGGGGGGAAAACCACGGTCAGGCCCCCGAGCCCTCCTCCCCCGCCGGGTGGGCCCCGTTGCGGGCCCCCGAGCCCTCCTCCCCCGCCGGGTGTTATCACAAGCCTGCTGCCAATCCGCCAAGAGCGCAGCCTGTGCCTCCCTGGTTCCGCCGCTGGTCTTTGAAATTAAAGCCTCACTCGTAATCCACGGATACAGTCCCTCTGCCCCTGCCCCGGTTTAGCTTCGCCGGGGCTGACGGCAGCGGCGTGACATGAGCACGGAACACCACTATCTCCCAGTACGGCTGATCCTTCCTGCCAGCTTATCGGGAGTGAGCAGCTCACCTCCTTGCACCCGCTCCACTGGCACAACTGAGGAGTCAATTTACAGGACGCAGGTGCGTGCGCTCGGTAAATAACGTCCGGCTCGCCGGCCTGGCGCAGATGCGGCAGTGTTCCGTAACCTTTCCCCCGCAACGCTACAGAAATGCAGTGTGGAAGGCTCAGTGCCATTGATAGAGTGTGATCATGTAAATCCGCACTGATGCAGCGGCGGGAAATTGACAGGGATCTACTGGGGCGTTTTGCCTGTAAAGGGTGGGATTTACATGCTTAATTGGGGCTTAGGTTCCCTCCCCTGAGTTTACCTGTTATTCTGCGTGCTCTGATCTCAGCTCTCCACTGGAGCCACGTCATTCTGTTGCCTCTAATGCCTTTTCACGCCCCCCCCCCCCCCCGCCAAACTGGCAGGCTCCCAAATGAGCCCAACACGCTCCGAAAATGACGCTGACGCCTCAACGCAAACATCGTGAACAGATTATTTCATAGGCTGCTGGTCAGGCTAACCCGTATCCTGGGCTTCATAGAGCCAGGGACTCACTTATGGGTTTAGCCCTGAGCTACAGCAAGCGGCCAGAATATGGGCTTCGAGGGAGGGTGTGATGTCAGCGTGGGTGCTGTTCTTTTCATAGGGTGCTGCGTGAGCTGGCCGAGCTCGTCGCAGTAGGTAATTAGCACTAGGGGTCCCTGCACTTTGTCCCCATCAGCTGAACCCAGTGCCTTGGTGTCTCTGGGACGTGACTCTGGGCAGACATTGGGTTTGCCTGCAGGGCAGGGGGGGGCTTCTCGTGGGCATCGTGGAGATGGAGGCGGGGAGATGCAGCAGGCTGCGCCCAAGTTCAAATGAAACGCAGTGAAATGGAGCCATTCATTAGTAAAACAAACATACGTCTGCTGCACTCTGCTTTATTTGGGAGTGAAATCTCCAAAGTCCATAAACAAAGAAGTACCAAACGCTTACAGAATGGAATCGCCGGGTAAACAAAAGCAGGAAAAAGACATGCAATTCGATTCCGTACATGATGGCATGGTGTCAGAGGGCCGCCATATTTGTTCTTTTTTCACATTGTATTTATTTTGTTAATGCATGTAATATCTCACAGGAACTGACCACAAATATTCTTTTTTTTTTTGTTTGCATTCTGTATTACCACTCCTTCAAACAATGATAACATTTTTCTAAGCTGGAGAGGCCACAGATGAGGATTAATGGTCAAGCTGTCGTCTGCAGGAAGTGAGCTTTTTAAATAAACACATTGTTTCAAAACGAATCCACACCCCTATTGTTTACAGTTGGCGGAGCCAGTAGGGTGGGTTTCATATGGGGCCTGTCACAGGTCCGCCCAATTACATGGGCCTGTCAAGGCTGTTTCCTAGCGGTGGGTGTGGGAGGTGGGAGGGGGTCGATGTGGCGTAAACAGAAACAACATTTCTCCATAATTTCTGCATCGAATAAGTGCTCAGTTTAAAATCCCTGCATCTTATTCACACCAGAACTACAGGCAGGCAGTGAAAACTCTCAGGCCCATCTTGGTAGAATTGAGACAGTCAGCTTTGCGGCCCTCTGCATCTCTGCCAATGTCTCCCCCATCGATTTCCACATAAAATTCTACTTTTCATTCTTGAGGACTTTAAACGTTCCTTAATGTCCCTTGAAAATCTTCGCCATGCAATTTTAATTCATTTATCTACTCAGGTGACTGCTAGCTCAGCCCAGGACGGGGCAGAGAATCCAGATCGCTCTAACCATGACAGATCTTCTTGGTAAACACGAATTTCTATCATCAGGACACGAGTTGGATCCACTAACATTTTGGTAACGTGCCACAGTCGTGCCTGGCCCCCTCCATGTTCGTTTTCCTTTGCTTATTTGACACAGTTATATGTAGGCCCCAAACCTGAACAAACATTTCCTTTCGCCTCAAACGCATTTCTGGTGAATCATCTCCAAGGTTTGACACCCTCGGTTTGAGACACTGCTTGCGGAGAGGCGGCTGGGGTGCATCAAAAATGAAAGCACAGCATCACGCCAGAGCTGATGTTTGCCTGGGCCGATCACCGACCTGCTTTCAGTTTAGCTGATCCAGGAAGCATTTCCACGGCTGCAGAGACAGACCAAAATAAATAATAAAAAACAACAAATAAAAATTAGCCAGCGGGAAGACGGAAAGCGCTTTACCTGTATGGGGAAGATGATGGCGCAGGAGGTAGTGCTACCGTTCGGCAACTGGAGGCTTGCAGGTTCGAGCCTTGGGTCCTCCTGACCCCATCAAAGTGTCCTTGAGCAAAACACTGAACCACAATTTGCTCCCGGTGAGCAGGCTGGCACCTTGCTTGGCAGCCTCCGCCACCGGTGTATGAATGTGTGTATGAATGGGTGAATGTGAGGCATGAAATGTAAAGCGCTTTGAGTGCTCGTAGGAGTAGAAAAGCACTATATAAATGCAGTCCATTTACCTGCAGCTGTCAGCCGACCAAATGCACGGTCCCGCAGAATTGGTACTACTCCAGATATGGGCGTACGTGTTTCAGGCTTCGGGAGGAGAGCATTTCCGCCTGTGGCTCGTCACGGCTAAACGCCGAGGTCGTACGCTGAGCCGTACCATCTTTCCACATCCTGACATCTTCGGAATTTGGACAAGGTGCAGGAAACTCTGCCCCTTTGAGAGTCGGCCTACATGCACCGAAACCTGACCCCAGGCCAGTCCAGTGAGTCACCGTGAGCTGCTTGGACGCTGTTAATAACAGTTTAATTCTCCCTATTATCGCTGTAGTGTTCCCCACCCCATGCACCGGGGGGGGGGGGGGGGGGGGGGGTGTTCTACCCTTGTTTTTTTGTTTGTTTCTTATTTTCCATGGTTTTGTTTGTTTATTTCTTTTGGAAACCCTGAATCCCACCCTGTATTATTAACCTCCAAAGGGTGGGGGTGGCGTATAATCAT
This sequence comes from Brienomyrus brachyistius, assembly GCF_023856365.1. Classification (NCBI taxonomy): domain Eukaryota; kingdom Metazoa; phylum Chordata; class Actinopteri; order Osteoglossiformes; family Mormyridae; genus Brienomyrus; species Brienomyrus brachyistius. The sequence goes on along the minus strand of NC_064540.1, from coordinate 15,688,133 downwards.
TATGTTTAGCCGCAAACTGCTCCCCCGGCCCCCTATTTTCCAGCTCTGGATGCACACGTGTCGGCTCGCCGGCACACCCTGTGGACATTTATGGGGAATGAATGAAGGGCTGAATGCAAACCAGATGGTGGTGGGGGGGGAGAAGGGGGTTTATTTGTGAAGCTCCCGCATCAAAGCCCCCCCCACATCTCACCATATTAGCTCTGTTTTTCCAGCCCAGCAAAATCAGGAAGGTAACCACAGACTTCCTTGATGGGAAACACATGAGTCCTGCTGCGCTTGGGGGAGGGGGGGCATCTGGAGCATCCGCTAAAGCCATTATGGGCGCGCGTCTGAGTGCCACTCGGTGCTGTGCTCTCCCTTCGGGGGGGGGGGGGGGTCAAATACCGCTATACTCATTCTCAGCCTAGAAAGTGTCTTTAAGCTTTCTGCTCGGGATCCTCCACGCTCTGCATTGTGGGTAAATCCGCCCTAATACGGGAGAGTAGCCAGGCCAGGTCGGCTGAATGCACACTTCCTCACCCCCAATTAGGGTTAGGTTGTTTTGGGGGGGGTGGGGGGGACCCACTCACCTGTGTCGGTCTCGCTTCCATATATACGTGTGTTTTTCTGTTTCGGGTTGGGGGGCTCTTTAATCACAAGCCCTCATAAACACCATCCCCAGCCCCCTGTCCTCCCTGAAATCTGGCTCACACTCTCTTGTCCTGGACCCCTAGAACACTGTGGTTCGCGTTAACTAGCCTCACTGCAGCGCTATGCCGCACATCCACCTGAAGGAAAAGCACACCCACGAAAGGGCGGAATTCACCCGGGCCAGCAGGGATCGAAGGCGCACACACCCGCCCCCCCCCCGGCCATAATCACCACCAGGAATGAATAATGGAGAATATGGTGTACTCAGTCCTTCTCTCGAAATTAAGGTGTTTCAGGGAGGTTGGTGCATCGAGTTAAAAATTCCCGTCTCCAAGGGGCGTGGCCAGGCCTGATTCTGGGGGGGTGGGGGGTGGGCACAATAAAAACAGGGGGATGGAGACATAAGGGGAGGGGGCGTCAATGAAAGTCTAAAGAAGCACCCCACCCCCCTCCCCTCACCCATCCTGCCCCCCAGCACATCTGGAAAGTGCTTACCGCCTCGCTAATCTCCAGTCCTCAAGTGATTTATTGATATTTAAAATTTCCTGATGGTTTTATGTACTTTGAATGGATTCAGAATGAAAGACATATTCACTAACTGAAAAAAAAAAGTTTTAAAAAACCCAACCGGTAAAATAACCTTCAAAACTAAGGAATCCAGAAAAGCAGAGCTATGCAGCAGGAGGCCGAGGTCCTGACAGGCCGAGCGCGTTGCACGTGAGGAGCTCGGCCGGCACAGACAAGGCAGAGCGTGACACGTTAACGGAAGCGTCTTCCAGGGCCGTCGGACGGCCCGTGAACCATCCTCCATGTGTGACACCCCCAGCTGTAGCACGGCTTTCGGGGAATAGCCCTCCCCCTCACATTCAGCGCTTTCAAATAAGTGTCAGCTTCCTGCACAACGCATGCACGGCGAGAGAAATGCATCAAGAGCCGCACCTTTAAACGTGTCCATGTGCCGTAAGATGCATAATTTAAAGCAGCTACGGATGGCCCCTGTGAAGGGAAGAGCTGTCTGTACGTTCTGTGGCAGCATAATTCCCAGCAACAGGCTCCATGTCGGCTGCTGCAGATACAAAGGCAGTAGCGACTGATCCCGCACTATGGACTGCCAAGCCAAATGATATTTTTGGGGCAGGATCAAGTCTCTCTGAATATGCACAACAGATTTTTGTTGTTAGAAATGCTACATTTGCAGTTTGCCATAGTCGCACATACACACAAGATTACATCTGGGTTGTACAAATAGACCAGCCAGAAAAATACAATTAAATAATTTAATTTATACCCAAAATAACAGAAAAACATTATGTCAATGTGTGTATTTCATTGGTAATAGAGACAAATTTCAACTAAATCTTGTCCCTGTATCTGGCAGAAAACCAAACGGGTAAAATCGGACTGATTCTATTTAAATGAAAGGAATAGAAATTTCCTTTACGCATTTGTAAAGCAGTCTGTAGTTGGATGCTACAAAGCAAACATTTTCCATTCAGCTGGAGGGATGAAAGAACTCCTGCATCTAAAGATGGAAGGCATCTTGTTGGAGGTACGATTGTTGGGCCTGCGAAAGCCCCCATCACATCTGAGGGGGACAATATCAACCTTATTAGGCCCTGTTTGTGCTGCTCATTATCACAAACCAGTTAGCGCCGTCAAAGCCGTGTGCAAAACAACCTTCCCTTTCATCATCTCCGGAACCTTCCGTGGGGCTCGCTATTGTGGAAACAAAATTTCCGCAGGTTTTCCGGTTTTCGCCCTCGGCGGCCTTGCCGGTGACTACGGGCATGCGTGAATCCCACAGCGCGCTACCGAAGATCGGCGGGCTTTGAAGGTGGCCGATTAGCCAGCAGCCTCATTCTCAGCGCTGTTCGCGTTACGGTGAGATTTTGTTTGTTAATCCCACATTAAGAAACAAAAGATTGTAATGGGGGATGGGAAATATGACTTAAGATAACGTACTTGAGGAGAGTGGAATGTGATTCATAGTGTTTCACTCAATCTGAACATCCAGTACTGATCTATCTAACAATACAAAGCAATTAAAACATCTCAAATGGTTAACGTCCTCTTACTATAATGTGGTTTAGCTGTTAATAACCATTTCCGTAAAAAAAAAAAAAATGACCATTACACAAAAGCGATCTTTTAATCTAGCCATTAAACGTCCCTTTTATCTTAATTAGATAACCCTCTATTGCATCTGCACTATTTGTACTCATGGAGTTGTATTAATGCACCATTGAATAAACCTTAATCATTTAATCCTTCTCCAATTGCTACAAGCCTTCTCAAATATTAAAAAAAAAACAGTAGAAGCAGTCTTCATAAATGCAAATGGTAATGTCAGCAGAAACAAAGTGAATGCGCTTCTGCAGTACGGAAACATGCAGGCACCTAGGAAGGTTTGTGGTCTACAAAAGACTGCTTACTATTGACGTTTTTCATACATCTGAAGGTTGGCCCGTGCGGCACAAATAGCACAGCTGGCTAACGCAACTTTTAATTTATCTGCAAGTCGCTCGCTGGCCCTAACCAAACGGAAACCAGGCTCCGCACTAGATGACATTCATCAGATTTACCGCCACCAAAAAAAATGCTGTGGGGTTAAAATAAAAGGCCTCGGTGTGCTCCGAACGCTTTGTAGCACGATGCTGCCCCAAGTCAGTTTCCTGCAAGGCGGCATCAGCCAGGTCACCAAGCTCAACAAGCACTTGGCTGTTTTTCCATGTTAGCCGGAGTTAATGGAAACACTTGGGCAGCAGAGTGTCAGGGGGAGGGGGAATGAAAGACAGCAGAGGTTTTTCTTATTCAAGTAAAGTGTCCATTTGCACATTTAGTATCTTTTTTGACGACCCTTAGCATACCTATGGTAGGCTTCAAATAACGTGCTAACTGTACCTAATATGTGCTTCACACATGACTGACAAAAACATGCAGACGTTACAAAACGCTCAATGTATTTTGCCAAGCGATGAATAATCAATGCTTAATAATTAAAACCCGGTACTAGCTAGGTGTACCTAGTAAAGTGGGTCGTACCCGGTACTAGCTAGGTGTACCTAGTAAAGTGGGTCTTACCCGGTACTAGCTAGGTGTCCCTAATAAAGTGGGTCTTACCCGGTACTAGCTAGGCGTCCCTAATAAAGTGGGTCCTACCCGGTACTAGCTAGGCGTACCTAGTAAAGTGGGTCGTACCCGGGTACTAGCTAGGCGTTCCTAATAAAGTGGGTCCTACCCGGTACTAGCTAGGCGTACCTAGTAAAGTGGGTCCTACCCGGTACTAGCTAGGCGTACCTAGTAAAGTGGGTCCTACCCGGTACTAGCTAGGCGTACCTAGTAAAGTGGGTCGTACCCGGTACTAGCTAGGCGTCCCTAATAAAGTGGGTCTTACCTGGTACTAGCTAGGCGTCCCTAATAAAGTGGGTCCTACCCGGTACTAGCTAGGCGTACCTAGTAAAGTGGGTCGTACCCGGTACTAGCTAGGCGTCCCTAATAAAGTGGGTCTTACCTGGTACTAGCTAGGCGTCCCTAATAAAGTGGGTCCTACCCGGTACTAGCTAGGCGTACCTAGTAAAGTGGGTCCTACCCGGTACTAGCTAGGCGTACCAAGTAAAGTGGGTCCTACCCGGGTACTAGCTAGGCGTCCCTAATAAAGTGGGTCCTACCTGGTACTAGCTAGGCGTACCTAGTAAAGTGGGTCCTACCCGGTACTAGCTAGGTGTCCCTAATAAAGTGGGTCCTACCTGGTTCTAGCTAGGTGTCCCTAATAAAGTGGGTCCTACCTGGTACTAGCTAGGTGTCCCTAATAAAGTGGGTCCTACCTGGTACTAGCTAGGTGTCCCCTAATAAAGTGGGTCCTACCCGGTACTAGCTAGGTGTCCCTAATAAAGTGCCCCAGCAGTATGAGCTTTGATGAGTGAGATTGACAGCAGGCAGGATCCAGTGAGCTTCTCTTATTATCAGCACGAAGAGCACAGTACTGGCTTCTATTTATAATGAAGTAACGTTCCGTGTAAATAACACTTAAAGGTTATGGCTTATTCTCACTGCAGGTTCATCTCGAGTCATTTTCGCCGTTATTTCAGTACATTGTCCACATGTTTTCTCACTCACATGTCTACCATTTGTTCATAGATTAAACAAAAGAATGGCATTTATATATATTGAAACAATATATTAAATCAAGGACATCCGACAGTAGATTCATTTCTTTAAATAACTGCACTGGTGTTTATTTTTGATCAGTTATTGTTAATTATGCCAAAAAAGTTGTAATGTGCTTCTCATCTCAGATTAGCTTCCATTGTATTTATGATATTGTGTACAAGCACCTGTCTCTGGTTTATATAAACAAGCCTGAACAGGAAGCAAATCACCCAGCTTCGGTAAATAATGACAGTTTGCAAACTACCTCACAGTTTTGACATATTTCACAGTCACATTAACTTACAATTTTCTGCATAAAAAATACTTATCTAATTTGCAAGTAAAACTGGACAGAATTTCAGTCCACTCGACTACGGTGTATAGAAACGTTTCAAATAGCAGTGAAGTGCATTTTTGGCTCGACGTGAGTGAGTCCACTGACTGGCTCATTCTCACCATTGGTCTCGAAGGGTATCTCACATTTATGGTGCTGTTTTTAAGTGTCAGGTGGACACTTAACATGTCTTGCAATGACCAAACCAAAATATGGCTCAAATGACCTATTTTTGACTATAGAAACTTTATTTCTTTTTAAAAAGCTGGTAACAGACTCCCCAAGGCAGACAACACCGTGCTTCACACATGACTGACAAAAACATGCAGACGTTACAAAACGCTCAATGTATTTTGCCAAGCGATGAATAATTAATGCACTGATTAGTTGCAATTCATATTTTTCTATATATAATTCATATTTTATATACTTCACACAGATGTAAAGCAGGTATATTTCAATTCATATTTAATTCTATTTGTTTTTGGCCTGAATTTAAAAATATGTTTAAAATACATGAAGACATTCTGAAAAATAAACCATGAAAGCTGACACACATATAACGGCAACATCTTCACTGCAATGTCAAAGTTATTTTGTAACCAGGTGCTGACTAATATTGTGTTTAATGACGACTATGGCTGCCTCGATTCCTCCAATCAAACAAAACTGCTCAAAAGTTCAAAAAACGAAAAGATCTTTCTCCGTGTCAAATATCAGTTCAGCTAACAATTGGGATAAACTGCTAACTCAGAATGGAATAAAATATGAGATTAATTAAATAATTCACGATCATTGTGTTTCAAATAGAATCCTTCAAATATGAAAGAATATTATATATTCATCTTGATAAATGGATGAAACTGCATGAATGATGGAATAAAGAGCTTAGCAGACAGATGGATATATTTTTGAAGAAGCCTTCACCTGTGGGGAAGTGGAAAAAAATATATAAAAACCATCACATCCGACGTTTGAAAAACAGTCCAAGTTTGTGGTGTGCTTGATGGTGGGGAGGCCGGATTTTACGGCGAGGACAAACAGAGGTCCGCTGGAAGAGGGGGAAACAGCACCACATACTTTGCGGTACAGCTGAACTTTCCCCAGATCAAAAGGGCCTTTAATTGCGCCATTATAAATACATCAGAAAATCCACTCTGATATTCAGCAAACAAGTCAATAAAGGATGCTGGCCGTCCACCCGGCTACCGGCCCTTCCTCAGAGGAACTCCCGTATAATGAAGGGTTAGGGCTCCAGGTTTTGGCCGACCCCGCTGTGTTCAAAGTGTGTCAGTGATATCTAAAGTACTTTATGATGGAAATATAGGTAATATTTCTATCCCTTTGAGGTCAGGCTCGTTTGCCTCATGGTGGCTGGGTGGCTATTGACGGAGGAGATCCGGGGTGGGGGGAGAGGGTCAAAGCAGGGCTTTAAAGGGACATCCAACTTGTGTCGACCATCTTTTCTTCATCTGTCATAAATTGAGGGCGCCCCCCCCAGGCCGGCGTGGAGTGCAAAGGCCAGCATTTCTTCCTTAATGCACAGAACTGTTTTGCTCTCATGAAAATCGCTTCTTTGAAAACCGCATTATGTATTCTCATCATTTATTAATCAACCCCCTCCCCCCCATCCACAGCCTCCAGTTCCAAATAAAGAGTCCTTTTGGCCCCCCTGTGTGGGAGTCAGGCAAGTGTGCATCAGGCCGCAAAAGTTCCGGCCTGCCTGTCTGTCCTTTTTTATCCCATGCAATATTAATGCCGCAGCACGCAGCTACACAGCAGCGTTATGCAGCAGAGGTACGCAGCAGAGTTACGTAGCGGTGTTATGCAGCAGTGTTATACAGCAGAGCTATGCAGCGGAGTTATGCAGCAGTGTTACGTAGCGGTGTTATGCAGCGGAGTTATGCAGCGGTGTTACGCAGCGGTGTTATGCAGCGGTGTTATGCAGCAGTGTTACGATGCGGAGTTACGCAGCGGTGTTATGCAGCGGTGTTATGCAGCAGTGTTACGATGCGGAGTTACGCAGCGGTGTTATGCAGCGGTGTTACGCAGCTGTGTTATGCAGCGGTGTTACGCAGCAGAGTTACGTAGAGTTGCCACACAGGCCAACTACACAGGAGTACCGCCTCTGTCTGCTGCGGAGCTTGTCAGGCCTGAGGACAGAGAGTACCCCCTCCCAGGCGGGTGTCTGTGGGACACCTACATGTTTGTGTGTCTGGGGGGCGGGGGGTGGGGGTCAGAGAAACCTCCTTCCCACTTGACAGTGACATGTCTGGTTATGTGGCGTCGGAGCAATTATCCTGGTGAACAATGTCATGCATGGTCAACAGCCAGCTCACGCTTCCCGGCATTGCACCCGCATTCGAATACCCCCCCGCCATCCCTCTGAGACCACCTCAAACCCATCATGCGTGCCCCTCACGTGTGTGTGGGTTAAAGACCATCAGCCTCTAGCGTTTCACGCTCATTTGTACAGCACACGGCATTAGTTAATAGTTCTTTCAAAGTTTCAAGTTCCTTATTTGTTACATGCAGTTGTACTCGTAAAACATACAGTGAAATGCTTGGTCTGGCAGATTCCCCAACTGTGCTGTTTAGGTATAATATACAGGGGCTGGACAATGAAACTGAAACACCCGATTTTAAAGCACAATAACCTATTAGTACTGTTAGAGAAACATGTACTTTTTTATTGTCATTTTGCTAGATGCCATTTCTTAGAAATAACACCCTGCAGCAGCTTGATCTTAATTTAGCAATCACCCTTCTTAAGAACTGTCGCTTGAATATTTCCACCCCATACATGGTGATAAATAATGTTGAATGTTATTTGCACATCCTGTTTGTGTACCTCAGTAAAAGATACTGCAAGGGGGAGTTCCTCTTTCGGAGTTGGCTGAGTTCGACTGAGAGGCTGACACCTCAAGGTCAAGACCGGACTTCCCTTGCAGCAAGTAAAAAGTCATTGCAGCTGTCTGTCTTGTTCTGTGTTCAGAGACTGGTTGGTTTCCAGCGTATCTTTAGAAGAAGATAACCCTAACAAGTACGGTGTAGGGCCTTTTGTGACCAGTACTGGGAATGACGGACACACGTCCTGCACAGTGGCCAGAGGGATTTTGAGGAACAGTGACAGTAGAGTAGAGACGCACCTATCTAGAACAAGTAGTGGGCCTAGGGAATGTCATGATATTGCAGCCCAAACCATCACTCATCTACCCCTGTGCTGCACTCAGGGTACGTAACAGTCTGGGTGATAAGCCTCATTGGGGCTTCTCCATACCCCAACTCTGACTGGGAAAGACAGTGAAGGTGGACTCATCAGACAACAATACATGTTTCACATTGTCCACAGCCCAAGGTTTGCACTGCTGGCACCATTAAAACCGACGTTTAGCTCTGGCACGAGTGACCAAAGGCTTGGCTGTAGCGGCCCGACCATGAATACTGTCCCTGTTGAGCTCTTGATGAACAGTTTTGGTGGAAACAGGTGAGTCAAGGAGCCGGTTTAATTCCGCAGTGAGCTGGGCAGCTGTGGTTTTATGTTTTTTGGATATAATCCGGGGTTAGTGCCCGGACATCCCTTTCAGACAGCTTCCTCTTGTGTCAACAGTTACTCCTGCTGGATGTGCTTGGTCCTCTGCGGTGATATGCTGATATTACCCTGGACCACACAGACTTGCTGTCCTGGTCATAGATGTGGCAGCGAAACGCGTATCAGCAGATTGTCCTCATTTGAGCACTGATATGTCTCCCATTAATGCAGAATTTGATGTACAGCAGTACTATTGCTCTGCTAATTCAACCTTCACACTCGGCTCTTACTGATGGAACATGCAGTCAGTGAAGACTGACCACCAGGCTGCGCATATATAGGCAGGAAACCTCAAACACTATTGACCAGGGGCCTCATGTATAAACGGTGCGTACACACGAAATTGTTGCGTAAGTCCGTTTCCACCCTCACGTCGAGATGTATAAAAACAAAACTTGGCGTACCGCTACGCACATTCTCACGGCAGCTCCAGACACGGCCTACGCACATTCCTAGTTTTGTCCATACGCCATGTTTTGGTGTAAATTCTATGCACGTCGTTACACATGAGGCCCCAGGTGATTCATTTCATGGTCCACCCCCTATATCTAAGAATATGAGTGTAATAAAAATACATGAAATATAAAAATATATAAAATACCTAAAAAAAACAGTAATACACAAACAATAACACCATACCGTGCGGGTAGTGCAGTCAAACATGCGTGCCCCGCAGGCTCCACCCCTTCCCCAGGGAGGCCCCTCCCATTCAATGGCTAATCGAGGGTGGGCATGCGAGGCTCGTGCCAAGCATCCCCTCTGGGTGTCCCCTCCATGCATGTGTCAGCTTGGAGGGGCACATGCTACACAATGAGTCTGTAATCACACATCATGATAAGCGTCACACAAAGGCCTCGCACATGGCCAGAGGGTCTGTGCATGACAGGTAAGTCCCAGAGACCTAACATGATAATGGTCCTTTGAAGGTGCAACTAAACCAAACTCCATATGGTCCCACCCGCAGGCCTGCTTAGACTGTGCCGAAATAGCTTTAAAGTAGCACATCAGGAACGTGGTAAAACACTGCTGGTGTTTTCCTGTCACTGTGATTGTGTTTTCTTCTGGGGAAGTTTAACATAAAATCTAATGGGGGATAGCTACTATGATAACCAGCTTAGCTGTAAAACTGATACCAGGTGTCACATATTGCACATGCACATCTGGACCAGGACGGAGGGTGGGGGAGAGAGGCACTCGCTCACCCACATCTGTACCAGGACGCAGGGTGGAGGAGAGAGGCACTCGCTCACCCACATCTGTACCAGGACGGAGGGTGGAGGAGAGAGGCACTCGCTCACCCACATCTGTACCAGGATGGAGGGTGGAGGAGAGAGGCACTCGCTCACCCACATCTGTACCAGGACGCAGGGTGGAGGAGAGAGGCACTCGCTCACCCACATCTGTACCAGGACGCAGGGTGGAGGAGAGAGGCACTCGCTCACCCACACCTGTACCAGGACGCAGTGTGGAGGAGAGAGGCCACCAGGCTCTCAGTCCCTCATGTGTCATCGCCGCCCATTATCCGATCTCTCCGGACACATAATCATAATTCGGAAAAGTCCCCCAATCCACATTCCGTTTAAAATCTAAGAAGTCCCCACTGTATACACAATGAAGAAAAAAAATACAAAAAGTTATATCAGTTTCGCCATGGGAATTTGTAAACAAGAGCTAATCATATCTCTGCTCTGTGCATAAACTTTATGAAAGTGAAATCACTGCAAAGCAAACGCAGCAGCTTGTGGGCAGGTTACGTCAAGCGAGCTGTTTATCAAAATAAGCGCCGGATCCACAGCGGTCAGTCTATTGATTTTCCTGCCAAATATAATCTTTTTCACCATCGTAAATCTCCGGCTGACATCTGTACAAAGCCTTATTTTACCAAAATGCTGCCAAGTTGGGGTGTTTATTCACTGATTGGTTGATAGTCTCCATGGCAACCCCCACCACAATTAGACAACCATAATCCTGCCTTCAAACATGTGCACGTTTAATTATTTTCGCCAGGACCAGAGACAACACGTGATGGGAGGTGGGGGGGGGGGGGGGGGTGGCGACCGTCCAAGATCGCCGCTGTCATCCGCGAGCTGGGAAAACGTTAAACAGCTGCGCGATTGCTCTTTAATTGAACCAAAATAAAACAGAAACAAGCAACAAACTGACAGGCAGAAATTAGGGACCGTGGGGAATGGAAAAAGCGGGGCTGGCCGTGGTGCAGCTCCAAGCGGCACATGACTCAGAGATTACGCCTCCAGTGCACTGGCGAGACTCAACCATTAGCCAGATGCAGAATACAAACGGACAGCCTCCTGCGCTCCGAGACAATGAAATAGCTACTCGCTAACAGAGACACAAGCGATTGACTTGAGTCAATGAAAAGATCTTTGTGGTTGAATAACTGATGAAGGCAGAATGCTGTAAAAAGGTATGTGGGGGAGGGTCTCAAGGCACCTTTTGGGGGCCCCCCCTCGCTTGGTCTAAGAGCCTAAATTCCCTGGAAATCCACACCCACCATCTTAATGGAAGAAATTCATTTGACATGAATTGTTAAAATTTTTATTAATAGGCATTTATGTCACTTGGCCCTACCCAGGAACCCCCCCCCCCCCCCCCCCCCCCCCATCCCGCCCTGCTCCTGACCGAAACTATCAAAGTCGTCAGGAAAATGTGATGTCATGCAATATAAAAAGGCAGGGAGTCGGGGGACGGAGGTCAGTTTCTGGGTGGAGAGTGTGGCTGTGAGTTCAGGGCCCCCCCAAGGCAAACAAACACTTTATTTGCAGAGCCGGAGCTGTTTACTTGAAAGCGGTGGACCCTCAGTGTCGGGAGTCTGTTGCGGGCAGGCAGAATCATTCCAGAGAGTGATTCTAACAGGATCCGTGTACTGGAGCCCATGACCGAGCAGCTGGGTCAAGCCAAAAAGTGAGTCACGCTACTCCACGCGTTGCAGGTACGAGAGTGAGAGTACAGGCCGGGACAGAAGCAGGCGAGGCAGACCTGCTCGTACATGAGCTGTAATTTTACGCTGACTTGGGGACTACTTAAGTGTGAAACGAGTTTTGACTACACCGGGCCTGTCATGTATATTATATTACACTGTTAGTTGTTTTGCAGATGCTTTCATGGGGGAAAAAGCTGACAGTTGCAACCATTCATAAAGCCGGCAGTGTTTGTATACCCTCAAGCTGAGTGCCTTTGTGACGGGAGAGACAGAAACTGACCCACAGCTGAAAAACACAACTCCTTTAACTAGTATGCCACCTGCAGGCGAAACCCATCAGTTTTGTGACAGTTTCCAATGAAATTTTGTTTAATGTGTTTAGTATAAATAAAGTGGGAATGCATCCTAACGCGTCATAGAGGTGTTTCAACAACAGGAAACGCAGTGCAGCTGTAATGGGGTGTAGACGTGTCTAAATCACACATGTTATTGCACCTCCCCCACATGAACCCCCTCCCAGTATGGATGTCTTTCCTCTGGACCCCCCCCCTCCCCCCCCCCATCCCCAGACATAATGGGTCAGAATCTTGCGTTTAAAGCCAGATTTGAAGCTGAAATTAGAAAAACGCTAGAGAACAAAATAGAAGAAGAAAGAAAGAGGGAGACTCCCGAGTGAGGAGGCCGGACATTTCTCAGCAATAACAAACACGCTAAAATGGGGCGGAACAGGCAAAATGCAATATCGCATTTGTCTGATGCAACTATTGGGCCAGCGGCCCTGTTTGTCTTTAATTGCACGTATTGGTTGCCGTGCCGTTTGCTGGGGGCCGTCGGAGACTGGGACAGGAAAGGCAGCCCCCCTCCCACTCCGGTTCCTCAACCAGACTCGTGCGTAACCCCCCCCCGACTATCTCACCCCTCCCCCGCGACTGACAGATCGAGCTGAAGCTTAGCCTCGCTTTCAGCCCTTTACAAAAAAGAGCGAAAAGCCGGCACTCTGGATGCATTTTCTCCAAGTTCTCCTCTTCGAACGACAGAAAGGGCACAGATTACGTGGACTGTGCTGGTGAGGAAGGCTACGCCGTGCTCAAGGTAAACCCACTCCCGCTGCAGTAACTGCGGCGAGGAGACGCTCGCTGCTACCTCAACGCGCCCTCCTAATTAAAACGGGGTGCGGCGTAAAGGATCTCGTTGCCGTGGCACGGGTGCCCCGCCCCAATTCCACAAGGACACGTGTGATGGAACGGGCGTACCAGTAGGGCATGAATCACTCCTGTCATCGTAAACATTAGCACGGGCCTGGAGGCCATCTTTAACCACGCCAAGGCAAGGCATTAACATCCTCCTCATTGTTTGTTTAATAATTCGCCCAAATTATGTATACATGCTGATTATATAGCTTATGTCATTGCTATATGGCGGTGATATGCTAATGTGCTCTCGGCGCCCCCAACAGGCCGCCTCTTTGCCATTATGTATAAGGTGTTCAGATATTCATGCGCCGGATCTGATGCAGTCTCGCACGCATCCGCACGCCGCATTCCCACCTCCGGGCCACGCCGCTGGACCCACGAGCTTTTGCTGGGAGGCCGGAGTATGCTGACAGCAAGCGGGAGCTAGATCCCCACACACGACGCCCCCTCCACACACAGCCTGGGGAGGGCTGGGTCACACATGCAGGCCTCTGGGTGCCACTTGCTCAGTCTGCCTTTGTGGGCAGGTAGGCAGGCGGGCAGGCGAGCACAGAGCCATCCCTCGCCACCCTCTGCCACAGGCGTTTCCTTAAAACAATAAAACAAAGAGACGGGAGTTTGAATGAGGACCAGCAACCCCCCCCCCCCCCCCACACCCCCAACTGTGTACAGTGCAGTGATAATGACTGACGAAGAACAATAGAGGTTCTGCCATTCCAGGAATCCACATTCGGAAAAGCTGCATTGTCACAATGGATTAATACTTTGGATCCAAGGACACTTTGACCCTTGAAGACAGATAATTAATCATTCATTATCGTCCTGCAGCTGCCAACTTAAACTTGTAGAAGAAATGACATGGGTCTGGTGGAAGTCAGTAAACACTCGGTCTAACCTGCTCGCTCGTCGGCAGAGACCTTCAAAGCCGTGTCCGGGGCTGAACCTCAAAGCCGAACCTTACATCTGACACGTGTAACGGGACATCATTCCCGCCAAAGTGTCTGAAGGCTTCAGATAAAAGGCAGATGTTTGTGTGACTAATCCGCACGTTACAGTGTTTTAGTCTGCATGAAATGTACAAAGCTGTATGGGGGTATGGGGGCACGTTGAGCACTCAGTGACGTAGCTAGCTACGGGCCACCCCCCTTCACGGTTGAAGGGCTAATGGGGATGGTGGGGCTGTATATTCCTATCTGTCCTGCTGTGGAGTCACATGTTGGCGGGCAGTATTTAGAAGCCGAATACCACTGTAAAGGGCGGAAGACCAGCTTGGCTGCAGTAAGAGAAGAAGGAAAAATGGGAAGATCAGTGAATGAGTGGCTGATGGTATCCCGGGAGGACGGGGGGGAGTATTAACCAATTAAACAGTTTATTTTGGCACTTTAATGGTAACGGTAGTATGCTCGTGTCTTTAGAGTTGGACATTGAGGTTGCCAGTATCCAACACAGAGGCAGGACCTTACCCTGCCAGCAGGGGGCAACCACATTCCCACGGTGCACCTCCAGAAAGTTCTCCAGGCAATGGGGCTTGGGGAAAAACGGGGGAGGGTGGGGGGGGGGGGGGGGCTGGCAGAGCCGAGGGCTGGTGCCAGCAGAGGGAATTCTGCAGCGTAAGCCGAACGGGATCCTAATGAAAGGGAGGCGGGAAGCTGAAGGGGAGCCCCCCCAGCGCGATAGCCAGGGGGGGGAATGGGAAGAACAAAGGCTAGCCAGGAAGGAGACAGAGACGGCACAGCACGAGCGGCGTGAAGACAGGGAACAAGACGGAGAACAAGAAGAAGCAGAGGATGGTAGCTGCTTACCCTCAAAGGCGCGGGCCAGCGCACTCCGGGGACCGCAGCCGCTGGCCGGTCGGCACGGCAACTCTGGAAAGCGGGAGACATATTCGCCTGGGAATGGGGGGCCCAGACCCTGTGGTGAAGTGGCAATATGTTGTCTCTTTATGTCTTACTTAAAACCCGAGGTGGTCTGTTGACCATTTCATTCTGTTTTCGCCAGTTTTAGCCACAGACTATGAAACTCCCCTGACCTTGTATGGTGGTTTGTGGGCCATTTAATTACATCTGGCCTGTTTCAGCCTTTGTCCAATGACCAGCCCAGTAACGCTGACTCTCAGTAACATTTGCTGAACGAGGAACATAGAAAGTAACAGAAAGACACAGTGATGGTGGAAGCGGCGGGAACAGCGGGGCGATGGTGCATGCGGTGGAGCGCCCGTGTCTCAAGCGCACGCCTGATCAGGTTTCAGCTATTTGGTGAGCAGGGTACATTCAGATGGCTGATCAAAGGCAGTTGGGGATGGTCCGGCTGCCGGGGAGGGTGGAGAGCCTGAATGAACGGCGAACTGCGCCCAGATTGATGGGTGCAGGCGACCGTGCAGCCGGACCTGCGAGGAGAGACAATGCTGTTGAAAGACGTCGACTAAAACAGCACACAGGCTGGGGGGAGGGGGGTGGGAGGTGGTGTGATGCAACCAGGAGGAAGCGAGAGGCGTAAGACAACGGCAGGCAAAATACCCGATTAAGCCAATTTACCTTCACAAACGGAGCACATATGGAATCAGGTCGCGACCCTGTTTGCTCCTGGCATTGGACCAACTCAATGCAATCCTGGAGCTGGAGGCAGATCCGGCATGGAACTGGACCCGTATGGAGTGAGGGTCGGCTTTTGGATTAGCTGAGTTTCTGCTTATAAACCTCTGCTTTAATTAATGTGCTTAAAAAGCCAGCAGTCACATGAATCTCCATGTCTCTGGACGTCCCTCTAATTCCCAGCAGATTTTAAGTTCTGTGTAATACTGGCTTTGTAGTCAGTGTCACATTAACTCCTGTCCAGGGACGTCGGGGTGACATTTAGCTCAGAGCTGCTGTGTACTCACTGTCCCTGTTAACGACCTACGAGTGTCACACAGAGTATAAAACCTGACGAGACTGATGGAGGAGAAGCCCTGAACAGCCCAGACCTCGAGGACGAGTGTCAAGCCACCCTCTGGTGTCCACTGGCGAGGGGGAGTGGAACAGCTCCCCCTAAAGGGAACGCTGATAGTTAACCAAACTCAAGCCCTAGTGAATTCTTTAATTACCACCCGGTCAGCTCATTAATGGACCGATCTCACGATTACATCACTTAAAGAATGATTATTACATCTGACTTCATACCCACAGAGATGATCACACTCACCCATGCCGCATCATCGCAGGGGCCGTATCATTGCACAAGCCGCATCATCGCACAGGTCGCATCATCGCATAGGCCGCATCATCGCATAGGCCGCATCATCGCACAGGCCGCATCATCGCACAGGCCGCATCATCGTACAGGTCGCATCATCACACAGACCGCATCATCCCAAAGGGTGGATCGTTGCACAGGCCGCATCATCGCACAGGTCGCATCGTCACACAGGCCGCATCATCGTACAGACCGCATCATCGCACAGGCTGCATCATTGCACAGACCGCATCATCAAACAGGTCGCATCATCGCATAGGCCGCATCATCGCACAGGTCGCATCGTCACACAGGCCGCATCATCGCACAGGTCGCATCATCACACAGACCGCATCATCCCAAAGGGTGGATCGTTGCACAGGCCGCATCGTCCCACAGGCCGCATCATCGCACAGGCCGCATCGTCCCACAGGGTGGATCATTGCACAGGTCGCATCATCACACAGGCCGCATCATCACACAGGCTGCATCATCGTACAGACCGCATCATCGCACAGGCCGCATCATCGCATAGGCCGCATCATCGCACAGGCCGCATCATTGCATAGGCCTCATCATCAAACAGGCCGCATCATCGCACAGGCCGCATCATCGCATAGGCCGCATCATCAAACAGGCCGCATCATCGCACAGGCCGCATCATTGCACAGGTCGCATCATCACACAGGCCGCATCATCACACAGACTGCATCGTCCCAAAGGCTGGATCGTTGCACAGACCGCATCGTCGCACAGGCCGCATCATCGCACGGGGTGCATCATCACACAGGGCACATCGTCACACAGGGTGGATCATCGCACAGGCCGCATCATGGCACGGGGCGCATCATCACACAGGGCACATCGTCACACAGTCCGCATCATCGCACAGGTCGCATCGTCACACAGGGCGGCTCATTACACAGGCCGCATCATCGCACAGGTCGCATCGTCACACAGGGCGGCTCATTACACAGGCCGCATCATCGCACAGGTTGCATCGTCACACAGGCCGCATCGTCACACAGGTCGCATCGTCACACAGGGTGGATCATTGCACAGGTCGCATCGTCACACAGGGTGGATCATTGCACAGGTCGCATCGTCACACAGGTCGCATCGTCACACAGGGTGGAACATTGCACAGGTCGCATCGTCACACAGGTCGCATCGTCACACAGGGTGGATCATTGCACAGGCCGCATCGTCACGCAGGTCGCATCGTCACACAGGTCGCATCATCGCACAGGGTGGATCATTGCACAGGTCGCATCGTCACACAGGTTGCATCGTCACACAGGTCGCATCGTCACACAGGCCGCATCATCGGACAGGTTGCATCGTCACACAGGCCGCATCATCGCACAGGTCGCATCGTCACACAGGGTGGATCATTGCACAGGCCGCATTATCGCACAGGGCGCATCATCTCCTAGGACACATGCAGGCCGTATCATCTTGAACGCAATGGACGCCACGATTTGGTGCATGATAGTTGTTCTGTACTTTATTATGAAGGTGAGGCCAAATCACATTCTTTATTACTGTAGTCCTGAGGTATGTGTGTGTGTGTGTGTGTGTGTGTGTGTGTGTGCGTGTGTATGGATTATGTTTATATTACATTGTGGGGACCAAATGGTCACCAACATGAAATGGAAACACAGAGCAGCGTGAAAAATAAAATTACTAAACACAGCCCTGGAAAATAACCTCCTGTAATAACAAGGGGACACAGGGCTATATCAGTAAGAGAAATGAGGAGTCGGGTGACAGGCCATCCCATCATATGCCAGTTACCAGGGAAGCAGGACATGGCGAAGTTCCACATGTGAAGAGCAGGTGTCCCAGAGCGCCCTCAACCGGGGTCAGTAAGGACAGTAAGTAGAAGGAGCTGCGGGGAGCTCAGCGGCCAGCAAGCTGACCGGGCCAGAACCACGAACAGGCCCCACCCCCACACCGCCACCATTAACAGTCTGCCCCCCGGGGGGCATCCTCACACCATAAACACCGTGCTCCACCTCGAGGCATCATTACACAGACATGATGGACGCAGGAAAAATTATAAGGGCGATATAATTACGGTTCTCAGCAGGGTAGGAGGTGCTACAGGAACTGGTCTTGTGACCAAAAGAGGGCAGGTTCGAGTCCCAGCGGGAGCCAAACGCAGTACCCTTGACCAAGGTACTTAACCTAAATTACTCCAGTAAAACACCCCGCTGTAGAAATGAACTAAATGCAAAACTTAAAAAAAAGTATAAGGACTAAGTGAAGGAAGACATCACTCGACTTTCCCGCGCGATCTCCATACAGGAGACACCGGAACGCAAAGCGCCCACATCTGTATCTCTGGTCGAGGAGATTAGCGTTCATTAATTACATTAGCATTTTTTCCCCAGCCAACAAGGTGAGTCCTTATCCATGATCTTCAAACTGTGACTGGGAACTATTGATCTGGAGCATGTTGTCATTCAAATTATAATGAGGAGGCAGCGAGGGGTCAGCCTTCAATCCGCATGAACATCTGGAGAAGCTCCTCAAGGACATCGGCGCTGGGAAGAGCGCTGAAGCCAGGCAGGTTCCGCGCTGCACAAATACATCTGAATAAATACAATTAACAGCCCACTAATACTGTAGGGCCTACAATTAAATCGTGTAAATTCATATAGCGATAAATAGATAAAATTATTCGCGACTTGGCGGGGCTGTAAAAGGTAAGAGTGTTGGCGAACACTGTGATAACTGCCGACCATATGCTTATGAAAATGAGGCTTTCAGAAGAAGAGGCGTCCGAACCAAACGTGTCCTTCTAAAGACCGACCCTATGGCAGCCGCTTGAGGTATTGCTCTAATCATCTGTAGCTTCACAATGTGCCCTACAAAATTCATACCTGTATTTGCAATGCAAAAAATAACGCCATTTGTGTATCTAAATATATTTACACGAATCAGATTTATGCATATTATTTTTCTGTAAATTTAATAAATAAATCACGCTGACATAATACAGTTATGAAAAGGCCATTAAAATATGTTAAACAAATCTAAAATAAAAACACCTAAGTATTTATTTTGTGAAATTTATCACATCACTATTTATATAGAATTAAAAACGATTTCTGAATAAGCAAATGAAACATTGAGAGAATTATGACAGACTTAATATAAATGGATTAAATGTAGAGCGCCTGGATTAAAACTATCTTAATTAATTAATTCCTTTACAGAATAAATAAAGTTTAACTGCGGTATAATATTAAATTCTGTCACCACTGCGTTTATGTCTTCATTATTCAATGAATAATTCCGTTTGCATATTGCAAAAGCGCTTATACCGTAACTTCTAAGGAACCAGCTAAATAAACTGCCTAACAAATACTTCAATAGACTTGCTACGTTCATTTAGAAATAGGCTTTTAATGGGCTCGTTATTCCCAGTCGGCAGACGTGTGATCGACCATTTTCGGCAACGGATGGTTGATGAAGGTGGACAGGGAAACAAACGCGTTGTCGCAAATTTGCAAAGGTACAGATAGGCATTAAAAACACAGCTAAGTAAAGGGAGCGGATAGAAAGGAAGCGCTGTTTGCGGCCAGTGATCATCAGTTTAAGATCATTGCTGCAACGCTGCCGCTGTGAGAACAAGCACGCAGTGTTAGACATTAGGACAGGAAACTTCTTATCAATGTTTCTGTTAACATATTTTTGCATGTTGCGAAGTGAGTGAACAAACTAAGCTTTTTTTGATCCGCTCATGCAAATGCCCGACATAAATGTAAATGGAAGCGCCTTGGGAAAACGATAGACTGAAATGTAAATGCTGCCCCCTTGTGGCGGTCCTGCGGTGAACAAGGACGAAGGCCGGCGATGGGGCCGGATTTGGGAACAATGCGCCCCTGCCTCACCCCCCCCCGCCCAGTACAGCGAACTCAGCCGTCAGGATCCCAACGTAACTTTGCCATTCTCAAGTACTTTTTATTTTGCCTAACCGATAGATAAACGGTATTTCACTACCAGACACTGTTTTAATAAGCAAGTTTCCCTTAAGAGAAATCTGCTGTCGCACAAGGTGGGTAAATGTTTAGTAAAACCACACACGTAATCAGGAAAAAGCTTTCCCTGCGGAGCCCACCTAACAAATGTCATCCGCACCTCAAATAATGTCCTACCTTTTTTCAAATATTAATACTGTCTAAAGTCAACACAATTAGAAAAAGAAATTAAGCTATTTTAGGGTTTGTGCCCCAGCGTTATACACGCTCTGATAGCATGTACGTTCATTATTCTCCTTAACAATATACATATGTATACACTTCAAATACAAAAAACAGAGGGCATTTGGTAAGTGTAAATGTTAACGATTCATTCTGGCTTAATGATAGCAACATATATCACAGAAAAATCATTTGTAGATACGATTAAAAATTCTAATAACAAAAATGCTTCCAGCACATGGATTACATGTTTTGAAGGTTAAAGCTTTAACTCGTGCTTCATTTTAATAATGCTTATGGACAAGCCTAAGACGCGGAGACCAAGACGCGCGCCAGTCCACCGGCATCATCCCGCACCGGCCTTGTCCCGCACCGGCTCCGCGTCTCCAATGCGCTCGGTGCGCCGGTCTAATCGCGCAGCCTTTTTACTTCTCAATGTCACTTCACGTCAGCGCTTATAATTTATTGGCTCCTTAACACTGGCGGACTTCGGTCCCCCTCCACGCCGGGAGACTTTCTATCGGGTTTATCTGCGCAGGTCATTAACCTTGACCTGGTGTAAATGCACTTCAGCGCAAGATCCTTCCAACTGCAGACACATTTAATGCCGCCTACCCTCCCCCAAGAAGTCGTCCCCGTTGACAGCCACCAAGCAAGCCGTCGCCCGGGTGCTTTAAAGTCGCCTTAATTGTCATATGGCGGCCGACGCGTCTTGCTTAATCGGTCTGACCTTTCACTGCGCTTTTAATTTCCAATCTCCGTTTCATTGTTCCATCTGGCACTTTGAAACGACATCTGCTTAACTGTACTTTACCGGGTGATCTCTGCACACTTATTTTTAAACTTAATGTATGCTTCAACAGATGTTCTGGTTTTTTATTATAGAAGCCAATTGCAGCCTGTATAACACGCCATGTCCGCAGCGTCCACTCAAACCATAGAATCATACACCCCGAAAACTGTGAAAAATATATATTATTTTAGGCTTCTTATTAGGTAAACATCAATTCAGCTCTGTTGTCTCTCATCACCGCGCATAAATAAAGCATAAGGCTTTTCGTTTATAAAGTGATAAACATTTTGCAGCGCAGGGTTTACTTGTATAAATACAACCGCTGTCAGCAAGAAAGCAGGCAAATTTGTTGAATAAATAATAAGCGTGAGGAGATGAGAAAATGTCGCCCCCGTAAAGTGCGATGTCAGTCAACAGGTCGGGCAGACCGGCTTTATGCATTTCACACATTATTTATAGGCATTACGGCATTTAGATCGACTACAGCGAAAGGGCGGATTTTGCCGATTCAAATGCGCAATAAAAGCGCAAATGCGACAAAGAAAAACACACGCGGGCAAATCAATACCTAAAACGTGGCGTCTAATTGAGTTTCAGTTCATTAAATGGCGACAGCCTTCCTGGTGACAGCAGATCCCGGTCGGCTTTTATTAAACTTTGCCTTGCACTTTACACACAGCCCCGCATTTCATTACTCTAAGTGTATCTTATCTGCTCTTGCGTTGTTTCTCCCGCGGCTCTGTGTCATTAAGCCGGCCGTAGCTGCCATTAGGCGCCCGTGTTTAGTGAGCACAGCTGGGTGCCCGGTTTGATCGCACTCCCTTCAAAAGACGCTGCTTTATATTATTATTTTCGTTTTTTTTGTTCCCAAACCCTGGTCCGACGCATGGGTAACGCCGTTCCTTTCCACCAAATGTGATCGGTCGCTCCTAAACTGTCGCGGACGCCCGGACCAAATCATTTTACAGAGGCGCCCCAAACCTCATCTAACTCCCCGCCACCAACCTGAAAAAGTACAGCAGGCTGATTAATGATTATAAACTTCTGAATTCCCTAATGAGGCTCACGGAATATAATCTTTTTTGGCTGTTTCTCTTCTCTCATCCACCTTGGTTTCTTTGCCACAAGCTTCCTAAAAAGTAGTAACATTAATAATAGTATTAAATTAATTTATTAATACAACATTTATTGTTGTATTTTCCAGTAATAATTAATTTGTATGTTATGGTATAGACAGTTGGCCAATCGAATGACTTGTGACAAACATTCAACTCATTAAGATCGTACTCATCAGTGACTGGGAAGAGTGTCACGCAGAAACTTTAAGCCATGAAACTCCACATCACTCGTCACTCCGTGTCACTCCACGTCACTCCATGTCACTCCGTGTCACTCTGTGTCACTCCATGTCACTCCATGTCACTCCACATCACTCTGTGTCACTCCGTGTCACTCTGTGTCACTCCGTGTCACTCCATGCCCCTCTTAGGCACAGCACTGAAAGTTCTGTCTCTTTTGGAGACCTCAGCGGCCTCATTCTTCTTTTCACTGTTTTACTATTTTTTTCCCCGTGTGACAGGCATCCGTACGGTCCGTCCTCAAGGTCGAAGCCCCGGGACGCAGGGGCCGCTGCTCGACGCGCCGTCCCTCCAGAGCCCGCACAGCGCAGAACATCTGTTCATAAGCGGCCAGGAGCGCGACCGCGATGCTGACATGGGCCTGGCGCTTGTGTGCTACCCAATTCCCCCATCATGTCCAGATGGCATGCCTCATGCCTTCCTACAGGTCCCGCGCACTTCAGGGTCCCGGCGCTGCCCATGGGTAACGCCCCAGGCGTGCCTGTGCCACTCACGGCTGTCCGCTCTCCAGTGGCTCTGCGTGTCCCCTCCTGTCAAAGCAGGTCGCTCTTTATGAATTCACCCCAAGTCTACGTCCCCAAAGAAGCTGGGAGACATCCTTGGCTGGGGCTCGGTAACTTTGAGGCAAGGAACTCGCACACTCTAAGTCAGCACCTCATGTGGTGGCACAGTGTGGAGGAGGGGGGCTTTGGGTACCGGTCTTATTTCGCCCCAGTCCACTGGGCAGGAGCTCATCCCTGAGGCCTAGACAGGTGACGAGGACTTGAATGGATGGGTGACATGTGATCCGACACGCAAGCGAAAGCTGAGCATCGGTGAATGGATTTCCAAGAACCACCAGATGATCAAAATAGGGGGGACGGGGGTGGGGGGGGTGGGCTATGCTAGGCTGGGTAAATATGAACTTGATCTCACTTAAAGAGCCTAGAGAATGAGCATGAGCAGACAGACTAGGGTTACTGGATGCGTGTAAATTGCAGGTTTGATCGTTCTCCGCTGTGCCCCTCAAACACTCTTGTTGCCAGAAGTCACTGAGAGCAGCCAAAGTTTTCTTGGGGGAAGCAGACGCAGGGGAATAGCCCCCCCCAAACGCAATCTCGGTGATGCCCCCTGAAAACGCAATCTCGGTGATGCGGATCGCTGCAGACACCGACGATGCCGGTGAGGATGAAGGAGACAAATCAGATTCCTGCCAATAGAAGGAGAGTTAAAATAATAATAATAATAATAACGACAGAATCCTAAATATCATATGTCAGAAACGATAGTCTGTGGTTTTCCTGCTGGACCTGGGAATTGCTAGCAGTAATCTTTAAATCGCATGGAGTCCCTAGAAGCCAGCCGTTCTGCCGTCTTCAGGCGGGCTGGGGCCGCCCCCACCTTGGTCACGCTCTGCAGAGCCCCCTGCCAGCAGCCTGCTAAGGGCTGGCACCCACCCCCCCGTTCGTGGTGGCTCGCTATCAAACATGTCTGCCTTCCAAGAAACGGCTCCTGGCCCCGAGCCAATCAGCTGGAATCATTACAACTAATATTTACGCCAATTTAGAAGTGTTATAAACAGTGAGATTCAGAGCGGCGCTACTTAATAGCGCCATTAAAAACCAGGACTTCAGATGTCTGATATCAGGGGCTCAGTCTGGGCAGGCTCTGCGTCAGTGTGGCCCCAGTCTCCTTTTACCTGTCTGTCAGGGCACTCTGCCGCCCCATTCCCCATGTGACTCCTTTGGGGGCGGAGTCATACCAACATCAGAGGCGGAGTCAAGAAGGCTGCTGCCCAGCTGCCCCTGCCTCATTTCCTCGCATTACTCTAATTAAAACTCCTTTTCATAATGAGGAGGGAGAAAGTGTTTCCCTGCAACACTTAAGCGCTTAATGGTGCAAGGAATTGCTACTCAGCAGAGGTCCGCGCCCCGCAGGTGACACAGTAATGGCACACGTCTTACCTGGAGAAGGCTCCGGAACACTCCCTGTGGCCGGAGCCTCCACAGACCACGCCTTCTGTCCCTGTCACCCTCTTGTGAAGGGGGCGTACCCCTATACTGTGTCATGTCATTAACAGTGATCTTTTTAAATTACTCCCGTCCCCAAACTGTTAATATGAAGGATACCCATTGATAATCCAGGGAATTGCACAACAGCCACTCAGCTTCTGACTATGCATTTGGTTCCCGTATTGATATGCAGTCCATCCCTACATTCTAGTCCACAGCATTTGATGAGTTTAAGGTACAAATGAACTGGATCCACTTTAAGGCAAACAGAAACAGCCAGATGAAATCAAGCAGCCAATCAGGAAATGTTGAACATTTAAGGAAGCACGGTGACAATGCAGACCATCCTCTCAGTTGATAATATAGGACAGGTGAGATCAGTGCCATGCTATAAACGTGCTTACAGGGAATGCTCCTCTATTAGGATAAGTCACTGTATCAGCGGGTTATTCCATCATATGCTGGTTCATACACAAGGGAAACTGAACACCTAGGCTGAAAGATGAATCAGTGGCGGTACAGGACACGTTGCCGGCATCTCCATAAATATTAAACTGCCCCCCTCCCCCCAGCCCACCGTGGCTGAGAGAAGTACAACAACGTTTATCTCGAAGCACCGCTTCACCTGTCGAATCCCTCGCGCACGGTTCCTGGGTCACATGACTGTGACACACGTAGGCAGCATGTTTGTAACTGGGCCCGAGGGGGAATGGAAATCAAGCCTGCCGATGGTTCATGCAGAGAACGGATGCATTTTCAGTAACATATCATGACAGAACGATGCGTCGCTGTCACCTTAGAAATGCCTGCACGTAAAACATGCCCACGGGGCACCTCCACTGCGAGGCCATTAGCATGAACAAATCAGACACAGATCTAAGCAGAAGTGCAGACACCTAAAGGAATAAAGATTCAAGATTTTTCTTTGTCACATGCATGAATGCGGTTGTACAGCAGCGGTGAAATGCAACTGCTGCTTCTCCACTCCAGACTGGGCAATAAACTAGGTAAAGTGATATCAAATAAACATAAAGTAAGTTAATTAAATAAGCTTTAAAAATGTAGCAATATATACAAACCATAAAAAGTAAAGATAAAACTTATGAGGAAATATGACATCAGCTGTTCAGGCTAATTTTGCAGCAGTGCAGGTTGCAGTCAGAGCTTATTTTAGTTTTTAATCAGTGATGCTAATGATGCTAATGGTCTGGGGGGGAGAAGCGTCTCCTCAGTTTCTCAGTCCCGGCCGTGAGGCCCTGGAGGTGCCTGCCTGAGTGCAGCCACAGCTGATGCCACAGGCCGCCGTACCAGACGGTGACGCCCCAGGCCGCCGTGCCAGGCGGTGACGCCGCAGGCCGCCGTACCAGGCGGTGACGCCGCAGGCCGCCGTACCAGGCGGTGACGCCCCAGGCCGCCGTACCAGGCGGTGACGCCGCAGGCCGCCGTACCAGGCGGTGACGCCCCAGGCCGCCGTACCAGGCGGTGACGCCGCAGGCCGCCGTACCAGGCGGTGACGCCCCAGGCCGCCGTACCAGGCGGTGACGCCGCAGGCCGCCGTACCAGGCGGTGACGCCGCAGGCCGCCGTACCAGGCGGTGACGCCGCAGGCCGCCGTACCAGGCGGTGACGCCTCAGGCCGCCGTACCAGACGGTGACGCCTCAGGCCGCCGTACCAGGCGGTGACGCCGCAGGCCGCCGTACCAGGCGGTGACGCCCCAGGCCGCCGTACCAGGCGGTGACGCCGCAGGCCGCCGTACCAGACGGTGACGCCCCAGGCCGCCGTACCAGGCGGTGACGCCGCAGGCCGCCGTACCAGGCGGTGACGCCCCAGGCCGCCGTACCAGGCGGTGACGCCGCGGTCGCCGTACCAGGGGGTGACGCCTCAGGCCGTCGTACCAGACGGTGACGCCGCAGGCCGCCGTACCAGGCGGTGACGCCGCAGTCGCCGTACCAGACGGTGACGCCGCAGGCCGCCGTACCAGGGGGTGACGCCGCAGTCGCCGTACCAGGGGGTGACACCTCAGGCCGCCGTACCAGACGGTGACGCCGCAGGCCGCCGTACCAGGCGGTGACGCCGCAGGCCGCCGTACCAGGCGGTGACGCCGCAGGCCGCCGTACCAGGGGGTGACGCCGCAGTCGCCGTACCAGGCAGTGACGCCCCAGGCCGCCGTACCAGGCGGTGACGCCGCAGGCCGGCGTACCAGGCGGTGACGCCTCAGGCCGCCGTACCAGGCGGTGACGCCCCAGGCCGCCGTACCAGACGGTGACGCCGCAGGCCGCCGTACCAGGCGGTGACGCCGCAGTCGCTGTACCAGGGGGTGACGCCTCAGGCCGTCGTACCAGGCGGTGATGCTCCTGGAAAGCAGAGATTCCACAGTAGCGCTTTTTTGTTGCGCATAGGAGATTTTCAATTTCCTCAGCTACCTCAGATGATAGTTGTTGCCTTTCTGTACCAGGGTGGATGTAGGTTGTTCATGACAGGTCTTCAGAAATATGTCCTCTGAGGAAGAGCTGTGTGATGTCATTGCGATGTCATCGTAATCACCAGAGCTTCAGATAGCATGTGAAACATTTGTTCAAACTTCAGCTTTTCAGTGCTGTACAAAAGTTTAGCTACGCCCACACCTTGATATGCAAAGAAGTAGTACACCTAAAATATTAATGAGATGTGTATTGTGATGCCAACAAGTTAGTAATATGTATACATTTTGCATATACATCATGTTACTCATATTCAAATTCAGTTAGTGGAGCGCACCACATGCTACTGTCTGAGTGTATCGTGAAAATGATAAGCACTGAAGTACTGGTGAAGAAAGGGACAGATCTGTAGCCACAACATCTTCTATATTGTGGATAATCAAGGCAAAAAGATGATGGTGGTGTGGCAGAATTTTTTTCAAGTTTATAGTCAGACAGGTTTATACAGATAACTTTTATGCACGATAATACACCTCTCATGAATATTTTAGCTGTACTACTAATGTGATTACCAAATTGTGGGCGTAGGTAAATGTCTGCATAGCAGCATTCGGACCAATGTTTTGCCCGTCATCTAAAACTCTGGTGATTATTGCGTCATAAAATGGTGATGTGATTTCACACAGCCCTACCCAGAGGTACCTGTAGCTGACCACTCTCTCTACCAGCATCTCATACATCTGGAGAGGTGTGTACTTTCTGTGCTGCTCCATCTCCTTAGTCACAGAGACACTCGGGATCAGGGTGTTAGCCTGATGCCACAGCTTCACTTCGCCCTGCTACACCGTCTCGCGTCTGTTGGCGATGCCACCTACCATCACCGTGTCTTTTGGAAATTTCACAACGGTGTTGGAGCAGCACTGGTGTTAAGATTGAGGGTGTTAAGTAAAGTTATTAGCCTTGATTTGAGCCGTACTACAGTAATATGTACTGAAATCCTTACCAAATTTCATCAACCAAGATTTCAAAATGCCAGAACAGTGTCCGTATAATGTCTGGACAGCATGTAAAATTAGATATACGGGTACTTCCAACCCTTCTTACACAGCTGCTCACTGTTAGGGTTATCTTCTTCTAAAGATACGCTGGAAACCAACCAGTCTCTGAACACAGAACAACACGGACAGCTGCGATGACTTTTTACTTGCTGCAAGGGAAGTCTGGTCCTGACTTCGAGGTGTCAGCCTCTCAGTCGAACTCAGCCAACTTCGAAAGAGGAACTCCCCTCGCAGTATCTTTTATTGAGGTACACAAACAGGATATGCAAATAACATTCAACATTGTTTATCACCATGTATGGGGTAGAAATATTCAAGCGACAGTTCTTAAGAAGGGTTATTGCTAAATTAAGATCAAGCTGCTGCAGGGTGTTATTTCTAAGAAATGGCATCTAGCAAAATTACAATAAAAAAGTACATGTTTCTCTAACACTCACCATAACTACTACAACAACAACAGTTACTCTTTATCTACTTTTTCGTCCCTGACCGCTGATCTATGAAGTTCCACGCTGCCACCTACTGGAAATACCTAATCAATTATCTTGTACATGCATGGTGGATATGCCTGGTCGCGCAAGATTTACACTAGACATAAAAATCTGGGCTACACACGCACCAACCTCAGCCATCTGCAGCCAACCCCCGATGACAAAATTGACGTCATGTGCCCTCACCCGCAACCGAAAGTACACGCAGAAAATTGAAGTATGAATTGGCCTTTAGCGATGCAGCTACTGACTACTGACCACCTGCAGTCCACCAGATGGGAAGTTTGGAAGCCGGTCAATGAGGGAGGAGCTCGAGCCCAGGTCTCTAAGATTGGTCACCATCCTGGGGGCACTATGGTGTTGAAAGCTCAAGAGGCAGTACAGCCGTGACCAAAAGATTTGAGAATGACACAAATATTACTTTTCTCAAAGTTGGCTGCTTCAGTGTTTGTAGATCTTTCTGTCAGATGTTTCTCTGGTATACTGAAGTATAATTACAAGCATTTCATGTGTCAAAGGCTTTTATTGATAATTACATTAAGTTTATGCAAAGAGTCAATATTTGCAGTGTTGGCCCATCTTTCTCAAGACCTCTGCAATTCACCCTGACATGTCAATCAACTTCTGGGCCAAATCCTGACTGATGGCAGCCCATTCTTCCATAATCAATGCTTGGAGTTCAGCAGAATTTGTGGGTTTTTGTTTGTCCACCTGCCTCTTGAGGATTGACCACAAGTTCTTGATGGGATTAAGGTCTGGGGAGTTTCCTGGCCATGGACCCAAAATGTCTGTGTTTTGTACCCTGAGCAACTTAATTATCACTTTTGCCCCATGGCACAGTGCTCCATCATGCTGGAATAGGCATTGTTCATCACCAACCTGTTCTTGGATGGTTGGGAGAAGTTTGGTATCATTCTTTATTTATGGCTGTGTTCAACCCCACACACGAATGGTGTAGGAGACGGTCCTGGCATTTGCTGGACTTTCTTAGGTGCCCTGAAGCCTTATTCACAATTGAGTCTCTCTCCTTGAAGTTCTTGATGATCCGATAAATGGCTGATTTTGGTGCAATCTTACTAGCAGCAATATCCTTGCCTGTGAAGCCCTTTCTTTGCAAAGTAATGATGACTACAGGTGTTTACTTGCAGGTAACCGTGGTTAACAGAGGAAGAAAAATTATTTCAAGCACCACCCTCTTTTTAAAGCATCCAGTCTGCTATTCTAACTCAGTCAGCATGATAGAGTCATGTGTGTTAACAAGAGAATCAATTAAATGATTTCAGCAGGTCCTTTGGTGGCAGGGCTGAAATGCAGTGGAAATGGGTTTTTTGGTATTAAGTGCAATTTCATGGCAAAGAGGGACTTTGCAATTGATTGCAATTCATCTGATCACTCTTCATAACATTCTGGAGTTTATGCAAATTGCCATCGTAAAAAACTGAGGCAGCAGACTTTGTGAAAATTAATATTTGTGTCAGTCTCAGAACCTTTGGCCACGGCTGTAAACAGGCAGCTTAACACGAATTAAGCGTAGATGACAATCCATGACATCAATCGTCATGGCAACATGAAAGCCACCCGTTAGCGGTGTGTGATGAGTGGCAAGTCACTCTCTGTGCGTGCAGAAAAAAGACACACTGTCACAGTATCTGCTGAGGACCAGGGGCAGAGTCCTGCGGTGCTCAGCTCGCACTCTGCTGGGGTCTAGGTGACAAGTGCTGACTCGCTACACAAAGGTACCGCTTCTTAATAATGCATTACGTAGACAAAAATGCCTAATGAGTGAGTCGGTATGTAGCAAGGAAATAGCAATTAGATCAGCCTACACTAAATCCTGGGTGTTCCTCCACTAGCGGAGCAGACACTCTGGTCCTGGGTATGTGAGGGACGCCCAAATGAAATGCCACCTCTGGCTGTCATTAAGTAGGAAAAAAAAGAGACGATTCTAGGGACTCTGGGGGCCTGAGGCAAAAAACTCCATGCCCCCCCCCAGCATGGTAACATTACTTTTATTTTACTGTGAAGTGTAAATGAATAATATCAACAAAAAGAATTTCATAAAAAGAAGACCTTTACTTTCACTATTTTGAAAAACAGAATTCACAATTAAAGTACATTTGTCACTGAAACGTACTATGCAACCGGCTGTGGGGGCCCTCTCCCAGCTCGGGGGCCCCCGCCTGCCCCGTCTGTCCTGTCGCTGCACCTCTAGGAACCAAAGAAGATGATCAACTATTTAAGTCACTATGAGGGACACAGGGGGGGCACAGCGGACGTACCTCTAGGTAGATCTGGAGAGGTCAGTAGTGACTGTCACTATGAGGGACACAGTGGACACACAGCGGACGTACCTCTAGGTAGATATGGAGAGGTCAGTAGTGACTGTCACTATGAGGGGCACAGCGGACACACAGCGGACGTACCTCTTGGTAGATCTGGAGAGGTCAGTAGTGACTGTCACTATGAGGGACACAGCGGACACACAGCGGACGTACCTCTAGGTAGATATGGAGAGGTCAGTAGTGACTGTCACTATGAGGGGCACAGCGGACACACAGCGGACGTACCTCTTGGTAGATCTGGAGAGGTCAGTAGTGACTGTCACTATGAGGGGCACAGCGGACACACAGCGGACATACCTCTAGGTAGATCTGGAGAGGTCAGTAGTGACTGTCACTATGAGGGGCACAGCGGACACACAGCGGACGTACCTCTAGGTAGATCTGGAGAGGTCAGTAGTGACTGTCACTATGAGGGGCACAGCGGACACACAGCGGACGTACCTCTAGGTAGATCTGGAGAGATCAGTAGTGACTGTCACTATGAGGGGCACAGCGGACACACAGCGGACGTACCTCTAGGTAGATCTGGAGAGGTCAGTAGTGACTGTCACTATGAGGGGCACAGCGGACACACAGCGGACGTACCTCTTGGTAGATCTGGAGAGATCAGTAGTGACTGTCACTATGAGGGGCACAGCGGACACACAGCGGACGTACCTCTAGGTAGATCTGGAGAGATCAGTAGTGACTGTCACTATGAGGGGCACAGCGGACACACAGCGGACGTACCTCTAGGTAGATCTGGAGAGGTCAGTAGTGACTGTCACTATGAGGGGCACAGCGGACACACAGCGGACATACCTCTAGGTAGATCTGGAGAGGTCAGTAGTGACTGTCACTATGAGGGGCACAGCGGACACACAGCGGACGTACCTCTAGGTAGATATGGAGAGGTCAGTAGTGACTGTCACTATGAGGGACACAGTGGACACACAGCGGACGTACCTCTAGGTAGATCTGGAGAGGTCAGTACTTCGGAAAGGAAACATTTATTAGTTTCGTTCATTAAAGTCTGTAATACCGCATATTGATTTCAGCATCACGATAAGCAATAGGTCAGAGTAATGTGCGCGGCAACAGGCAGGCTGCAGCTTCCGTCGAAGCGAAACGGCGATCAACAGATTGTTAGGCGAGCATTTTCCGGGAGCATGACAAGGTGTGATGCATGGGGTCACGGAGATCGTCCGTAATCCATCCACGGGCTCAATCTATTATCTGATTATAATTGTATACACAAACATCGCGGTGATTTAGGTGACACGGCGGAAAGATGAAATCCGTTTATATTAAAAGGGTTGCTCACCCCTGAAAGGCGGCTCCGAGGCAGCTCTCAGCGGCGGCTTTTAACAACACGCCCGTTGTTTTATTGATCAGAGTTTCATTGGGGATTTGACATCCGTGTTATGTGTTAATCGAACCGCGTATAATTTTTCCGCACATACTTCACCGGATTATGACGGCAATTAATTTGATAACCAGACCCCACCCCCCCTTTTTGGAGCCATATCAGCCCTAACGAGGTGTCGCGGAGGGGCGCTCCATTCGCTCGGCAGGCGCTGTCAGTCATCGATGCTCCTGCACGGAGGAGCCGAGCGTGACCTTAATGGGCCAGATGGAAATGGCCAGACAGCCTTTATCTTCTCGGGTCCTCCGTGAAGCTGGATCCTTTGTTCATAGCCCTGTGATATCACTATTAAGACACCTATTCCGAGACATATAATTCCTCCGTTCTACACTTAAATGTTTCCCTTTTATGGGAAAATTATACAATGCAGGTTGCTAAGATGTACTTTGTTAATGTATCATTTTTCATAGACTACGTGTATAACCTAAGGATCCCCCCCCCCCCCAAGAAAAGTGCTATTAATATCTATAATAAGATACCCCGAGAGGCGTGTTACGCACACATCGCAGTTCTGTAAAAGCGTCACAGACTCCGTATAATTTATAGGCAAATGAAAGAAGTCAAAGGGATTCGACAGGACGCCACGCGTGTTGGTGACGGTCACATCCCCGAAGATAGGGGACGGGAAATCAGACGGAAAGGCAGAGTCGCGCAAAGCCGGCGTTAAGCGCTTGCTGAATCTGGCACAATTTATCCATCGGAATAGTTATTAATTAATTGCTCATCCTATCGGCCGTAATTGAACAAAGACGTGGAATGTCATTAGCACAGATAATAGGGAGGATGAAACCTCCCGCCCACCTGAGCTCATGGGGAAAATCCGCTGCACCACGTCTTTGTGAGTCGTCAGCAAATGTATTCTTCGGAGCTGAACAGTACTTAACAACTTTTAGGTTTGTCAAACCAATTCAGTTCCTTAAAAAAATCTTCATAGCAATTATCTTCTGGCATAATCGGTTTCAGGACCTTGGGGGAGGGGGGGGGGGATCTGGGGAGTGTAGGGTGGGCCTATAACACCTATAAAAATTGTTCAATGAGCAAATTGAAGTTTCCCAGAAATTGCTTAATAATCAGATCCCAAAGTAAAGATGAGTAAAGATGCCGGCAGCCCCCAGCCAGGCCGGTGTACTGGGAAGGACTCATGAACCAAATTCTTACGAGGGAAACCGCAGGAAAATGGTAATAGGTTGGAAATTCATTTTTTTTAGACCTAATGTCTCTCTGGCAACTGTCCTTAGGATTTAGGTCCTCCGGGGGGGCGAAGGGGGGGGGGGGGGGCAGGCCTTCCTGTAAGCTGGATTCTGTGACTCCTTCACAAGATGAGGCCCCACCATGACACACACAGCTCAGCCTTGGGGGGGAGGGGGATGGATCCAGCCGAGCACATGGGATGGGAATATGGGAAATTAATGAAACTGATCCCCATAAATTACATAAACACGCCTGACTTGGGTGACCAAGTAAGCAAGGACATTTCACCCATTAGCAAAAGAGCCCAATTAACTTGACGAAGCACCTGATCTTGTTATTGAATTATAAGGTTATAAATGCACATAACTGCTTATCTAGACAATTCTGTGACCAGTGTAGATTTCACAATGTGGATGCAAGCTACAATTAAGCTCTCTCTCCTAACTGATTTCGGATCAGAGCCGCAGCACCCCCGCGTGAGAACGACCCGCAAAACAACACCGACGCCGAAGATGGCGTCAGATCTGCGGAGCGCTCGAGAGAAACTTCTCGCCCTTGATATTCGCGGAGATCTCTGTGAGCTACAGCGTTCTGAGACACGTCGCCATCAAAGGGGAGGAGGAGGGGGTTTATATTCGTTCCAATTAACCCCGTAATGAGATGTAACCGAGTGCTTATTAGCAGAAGTGACGAGGGAGATGGATTGACGTGGAAAAAAAGAAAGGGAAAAAAAAAACCAGCATGAGAGCATAAATGTAACTTTGGCTCTTGAGAGCAGAAAGAATGAGAAGGAGAAATGGGCAGGGATCGGAGATCTCGACGAGCAAGGACAGATAAGGAGGATAAGGAGCACAGGCAGCCCGCCTTGGGGCACACCCTCGTCTCTGAAAGTATGCATGAATCACCACTCTTATTATCAGTGTGACACGGTCACGAGGTCTCCGTTATGAATGCCGCTTTAAGAGCATCCCATAATGTGCGCCGTCTCAAGCACAATCATAATCCGTCTTGTACAATAACAACAGGACAATACTTTATGGAAAAGTGCTGATGTCAGAGCATCATTACACTAAAAGCAAGCTTTTCGTACCCCCCCCCCCCCCCCCCCCAATCGATTAGTCATCATCGGCTGCGTTTTGGGCCAAAGCCCCGATCGGCCCACGACTCCAGTGGCTCCCGCACCGAGCACTTGTGGACAAGCCTGAGCTAGTAAGCTATGCTTATGCCTGTGAAAAGGCCCCCTAAGCCTCTCACTCTTGAAAATAATTTGAAAAAATCAATACTAGTTCACAGAGTAGACAGCAGTGTCTGAAAACACTCTACTGAAAAAGTTTCTGCACCAAAGGTCCAGTGATGGCTGTCTGACCCAACATGCTGAAGACCACACCCCCAGCGCCACGGGGGGAATTAGAAGGTGTGTTACGTGGGAAGGACAGAAGGAGTTTTCAGCAACTCAATAAAAAAAATCAACAAAATTATCTTTAACTTGTGAATCTAATGGGGCCACTGCCCACATTGTAATACCAAAACCTATAGATGAAAAAAAAAATGGAGCCAATATTCCGTCTATTAACTAATACGGACCGCAGCCGAGAGCCATTAAAGGAGCCATAATTCCAGCCTTTAAAAAACTAAATATTAAATATGAGATATTAGCAGACTCAGAGTAAAATAGACTCTGCCTGAAACAGAAGTTCAGCAATCAAATCATCTGTAGATCATTCTGCTAATAGAAAAAAAAAATCTATTTAGCTACTTATTGGGTTGAATAACTTCTAGGATTTAACGAGGACCCCATGGATTATTGTGGAGTCCCTGGAGGGTCCATTGCCTTAGGAAACCAGACATCCTTTGCTATATAAAGAATCCCCAGCTGACTTAAGTCATATACAGTCTGACTTGAAAGAATCTAATTTCCTTTTTTTCAATATTTCCTTGATACATTTTATGTTATAAGGTCATTTTTCTATAGTCTTAATTTGGGGCTTCAGATTTCTATTTCCACTGTCAATCTCCAGAACGTTCTGGCCACACTGTGATTCGGCTCACTGCGGATCACAATGGAAGTACAGAAGGTGTCCTGGAATATTCAGGAGTAGATGAAGAAACTGTATGACACAATAGTGCTCAATTAGACTGAGATGACATTAGTGTGGGCCTAATGAATTGGGAGAGTAGTCTCCCTCATGGGTTGAAACTAATGTCCAGAGGACAATCGACGTGCGTGGGAGGGGAGCCGTGCCGGTCGGCACTAAGAGGCGTCATAGTGTTGCCGTTTTGCTCTACTGGGGCGATGAGTGTTATTTTCCAAAAAAAGATCAAGGGCAGGTAAAGAGGCACATCGGTGTAAGACACTCTCCCATTTAACGGTAGTCTACCATTCTGCAGAGACTCGGAAAGTGTGTGTGAGCATCGCAGACGCATATATGCTTCATGCTGCTTTGACATTAGCGCTGAATGTTCATCTCCTAGACTACATGCAGACTGACGTCCTCTGACAGATTTGAGACGCTACTCTTTCGGGATTTCCCCATTTGATGGTTGGGAATGTCTGCAAGATTTTGGGCAAACTATTCACTCTGGATTCCTTGTGGTTGTAAATCGTGCCCAAATTCCCTCTTTAAACAATTTGGTAGAATGAATGAGCCTTGAAATAACCAAATCTGGCTTTTCAAAATTCTATTACTTAAAATAGTTGCTTACTTTATAAAAAAGAATGAGATATATACATATATATATATATCGA
This sequence comes from Brienomyrus brachyistius, assembly GCF_023856365.1. Taxonomy (NCBI): domain Eukaryota; kingdom Metazoa; phylum Chordata; class Actinopteri; order Osteoglossiformes; family Mormyridae; genus Brienomyrus; species Brienomyrus brachyistius. The sequence goes on along the minus strand of NC_064540.1, from coordinate 15,652,075 downwards.
CATTGGTGAGACTGCCTGGTGAGAAATGTGATGTCACGTCATTAGCACAAATAAAGGCAGGATTACAGAAAATACACAGAAAACCTTTTTTTTCTTCTCTGCTGATTTCTCAGAAGAGACCGATAATGACTGCGCATAAACTTGGACAAATCCATGAGCCTATACATGAATGAGTAGCTGCACTGCTAATTTGTGCTTTCATGTGAGTGACTCATTTGCAAACACACAAACGCCCCGGAAAGACAAGCACGAGCCGTGCAGGTGCAAACGATCACCCCTGGGGGGGTTGTCTCAGGATGGGTCTCTCTGCAATCTGCCCTGCAGCCCAGGGGCCATCCGCGTCTGCATGTGATCTCAGGATGCTTCCCGTCATACTTGTCCACATATGGCCTGGCAGACATCGAGGGAGGTGCCACTCTGATTTCTGTCACCGGCCGTGTCCCTTGAACATATGCCGGGACATGCAGGACAGGTCACATTATCTCAGACATTCCTGTCACGTTCAGAATAGGGTTGTTAGCCCGCAGCACTGCAGACCGCTTATTCCTCAGTCCTCAACGTCAAGGAAGAACAATGGCCCACACCGAGTCCCACCGTTTCACAGAAAAGAAACGTCTAACTAGGAGCTTGTTGACAGACATCAATAGTAAATCAATAGTTCACAGGCGTAAGGCATTACATCCCGTCACTCCATCTGTTTACAGCGTATGTGAGGATGCCGGCTTGAACAAGGAGTCTGTGCCGTAGCTGTTTTCCCAAGTAGGCTTACAAATTAATATTTACAAGCCATTTTCCCTGGAACGAAGCATCTGGCGGTGCCCTCGTAGACAAATACGCTCACATCTTAATGTTTCAATTAACATGCCTCTTGTACTCTAAACATATGCAAACACAACAGGGTGTCTCTTAAAATGCAACACTAATGCGACGTCTAATGAGTGTAAATTGGCAGGCTTGTAAACTTGGAGAAATTTGAATACAGAAAAGCTTCAGTCTCATTTAGAGTGGGCACCGTGTGACACTGTGCACCTCATGCACTCGACTCGCCGTGTATTTGGTGTGATATGCTGGCACACCTTTGCTTCAGTTTGGATTTACATACCGAAAATTCTCCTTTCACCACCAGCAATAGCAAATGTCAGACTGTCAGCTGACTGATGAGAAACTGTACAGTTTGAGGACTATCGGTACCAAAATGCAGTGGCAGCATGGAATTACGATTGCTACTTACGAAACTGTTACCAAGTTATCGACTCATCCTGAACACGTCCACTATTCCCTTAATCCTGCTATTGACAGCACACGTTTACCAGGGGACAAGTTTGACCTTTTTTATGTAATGCACAACTCTTTAGAACTTGTAAGATAAAAATAAATAGCTCTATGGTGTTATGAGAAGAAAACTTAAACTTAAGAAAATTTAAATGCAGATGAAGGCCAGGCCTGTCCAAAACTCTGCTGATCCTGAAAGTGGACCTTAAGATTATGATGATCCGGTGCAATAGTTGGCTTGAGCCAGGACATATGTAAGAGGTAAATCAATGGTACAGCATATTCACAGGACAGATGGAATGGACAGATCAGACCAGACAGATCAGACAGACAGATCAGACCAGACTGACAGATAAGACAGACAGACAGATAAGACGGACAGACAGATCAGACAGAGACAGATAGATCAGACAGACAGACAGATCAGACAGACAAATAAGACAGACAGATCAGACAGACAGATCAGACCAGACAAATCAGAAAGATCAGACAGACAGACAGATAAGACACAGATCAGACAGAGACAGATAGATCAGACAGACAGACAGATAAGACATACAGACAGATCAGACAGACAGATCAGACCAGACAAATCAGACAGACAGATCAGACAGATAAGACAGACAGACAGATAAGACAGAGACAGATAAGACAGAGACAGATAAGACAGAGACAGATAGATCAGACAGACAGATCAGACAGATAAGACAGACAGACAGATCAGACAGACAGATCAGACCAGACAAATCAGACAGACACACAGACAGATGAGATAGGCAGATCAGACAGACAGATAAGACAGACAGATGAGACAGACAGATGAGACAGACAGATGAGATAGACAGATCAGACAGACAGATAAGACAGACAGACAGATGAGATAGACAGATAAGACAGATCAGACAGACAGATAAGACAGACAGATGAGATAGACAGATCAGACAGACAGATCAGACAGACAGATAGCTCTAACTGGGGGACCCACATAAAAACTATGTAGTTCATTAACCTGTGAGCCATCTGCCCATTATCTTCATTGAAGCTGCCCAATCTAATGCATCCCCTCCCTCGCAATGGATCTGCTTCATTCCATTAGGCAATTCAAGCATGACAGTGGAGGTGTTTGATTTGAAGATGGCATTGTTTACAGCAAAGACTGGGGCTGTTTGTGGATCCAGATATTAAGATTAAAAATGCACGTTTGTATTTATTTAGCCACAGCACCATAGACGACTCCCTCGACTGGAGGGCATGTATCAGTTAGGAGACGTGGAAGGGCAGGCGAACAGAGAACCGCAAACCACGAGACACGAGCGAAGTGTTCCTGAGTATGTCATCCCCTTACGTGCATCATCAAAAAACAATAAAGTTGCTAATGAACACAACAAACACAAGTGCTTATTACCACAGGGATGTAGAGCAGGAGCTAACCGGACTCCACAATCACAAACCACAAAAATCTTACTTTACATCTCTAATTTCAAGCATAAATTATTCATCAAAACCATCAAAATGAGTACTTTCATTTATAAAAAAAAACAAAGTTAATGATTAATAATTCATGTTTTTTTTCTTGATTCTAGTTATTAGGCTACAAAGAAAATAGGAAATCAAACTTATATTGTGTACAGTGTTTTCATAATAAGCTAAAAAGTGAAATGTATTCAAATAGACCCATTCATTTAAGTGTAACAGAGTATGACAGGCCTACATATTTTGCAGATGTGCTTAACGCAATCATAGCTAATTTATACCCTTTCATGTGTACAGTACTGTGCAAAAGTCTGAGGCAGTCACAGAAAATTGTTTAAATGATTTTCATGTTGATGTAAAACTATGATATTATGCCTGTCAAAGTGTGTCAGCTTAGCCACTTCAGAACATCTCCTAAAGTCACCCCAGTGCTTACAGCAACCATCCAGTACAGATTTTTTTTTTTTCAAATTGACTACTAGCAACTTCATATTGCTAATCGATGTCTTATTGACTTTTTAAAACTAGTTTCATTGATGAACTAAATGAGCGGGTGGTGAAATGTATCAAACAGGGCTGAGGTGACCCTGAGTGGAGGTCTGGGAACTGAAGCGCTGTTCATCTAGCCGTCCAAGAAGATATCAGTAACGTTTTGGGGAACAGGAGAAATCCTTGTTAGTTTTTATTTTACTCATAATTTGCACATGTTCTATTATTAAATGGCATTCTCGTTCTGAGAAAATGTACACTTACTACCCAGATAAATAACTTGAAACATTTCCCATTACTACTGTATACCTAAGGCTTTTGCGCGTCACTGTATGTTCACACGTAACGTACTTCTGCTCCTACCCAATACTCTTTATACTATCAACAGGCCTTTGCGTCACGCGGGAGGCTTATCTAATTAACGAACACCGGTAACAGATTTCATTTACTTGTCCAAAGGGAGCCTTACAGCTTGAGTTGTGTTGTTTTTTCCTACAGACCTTCTCCTGAAAACTGTAGCACACATGTCGTTAAGATGCACACCCTGTGCAGTTTATTTGCGTGAAACATCAAGCATTCTGTGGTTATAATCAGAAGAAATTAGCCTAAACCATGCATCTACCCATCCATCCATTTTAATAACACAAACAGTCAGGCTGCAAGACGGTGCATCTGCTCACAGTGAGTCTCGCAGCAATAACGCGAGGGCATTTCTTTGGAGTCTTGAAGGACCCCAGCGAACACTTTCATGTTCAATGAGCGCAGTAAGTGCTGCCGCTTTTCGCTGTGCACGTGCACTCGCGCATTTAGCGCTTTCAAGTTACATCTAACGCCAGGGATCATCCAAGTGCAGGAGGGAGGCGAAAAGACCCCCTCGACAGTGATATTTCAAAGCATGCATCCCTGCGCGGAGGTCAGGAGGCGCATCGTATGGGAGAAACGTCACTGGCTGGGGAGGGTGGGTCACTGTATCATCTGGACCTACTGGTCATTCTTCCCGGACTGGAAACCAGTCACGATCGCGAGCTGTCGGTCTCCTCATAGGGAAGTCCTCTCAGGTAAAGTACACCGCTTCTTTTTAAAAGGATTCAGTGTCACAGAGCAGGACGTCGCGTAAGCCGTCATCGCTCCCGGTCTTTAGCGAGCGGCGGCGTCTGTGCCTTTCCTACCTGCTCAGTAGTTGTAGGCTAACTGTTAAGCCGAGTCCACTTTTATGTGGATCGTCGTAATAATAAACATAAATTGATTTAACGACTTATTTCACCACCACCACAGTATCTAATGGCAGCCAAAAATTCAGGAAAAAGGGACGAAATGGGAAGCGATATGATGAGACGTGAAGAGCAAAGCGCTTTTAATGAAGCTGGTAAGTTGTCTCTGAGTATGACATCATTCTGACAGATACATGCATAATGCTCGTATACAGCCCGCAAATGTGCCCCCAACCCTGCGAAATGCTTTAAACAGAGAACAGCTCTGTGTGCTTCGCCCGTCACCTGCAGCGAGAAACAAAGCCCTTGTTTGTTCTAAACGCATTTACCTTGTGGTGGAAGCTGGTCACAGTTTTAATAACCACTTGGTTTTGCTTCACCTTGCGACAGTTTTCAGTCTATGATGCACGTTTGCTAAAAGTCCTGAAAGCCAGTTCCCTCCAAAATGTCCTGGACGGAGGACTGGCGTCAAAATACTGGACAAAATCAACCGAAGCCTTTTCATCTCCCAGTCTGGGCAGGCAGCACACCGCTGCCTGCCCATTTCCTGTTGCTCCTGATGGGATCGCATTGTTTTCTGAGGTTTCGGTGAGATCCTAGACACCAAACTCAAATATTGTTGATAATGAATCAAATTCCCTGGCAGAGATTCAATGCAAAACAATGGATTATACAAGCAGGGATCAGGGTTATATGGCAGAAAGATTATGGTTGGCTTTTTAAACCAACTTTAACTGCACATGACTTGCATGTGATATAGAAAAAAAGAAAACGTGACGATGTGCTGTTTGCGGTGCGATTAAGGGGCTCGCGCCGGTGGGCTTCAGACGCACCTCCGTGGTTAAACATGGAGGTTAATTACAGTGCAGCGGTTCAAAGGTGGCGCTGCATGATATCAGATGTATAAAAGCAGCATGAAAGCTGCGGCTTTAATAAACATCGACTGTCGTGGGTTTGTACGCCTTCCGGATGGCCTCGGGGTGAAAGTGCATTAAACAGCCTACCTTTGGGAACAGGACCAGGGGACATTTACTGGGCCGGGGGGGTTGGATGCTCAGGCCGAAGTCGGGAGTAAAAAAAAAAGTTAAAGACAGCGCAACTTTACCTATGAGTCTTCGCATCAATCCTAGTTTACAAACAGGCAAAAAAGATGATAATACAACAATAAATGTGGTTAGCGCGGAGAAATGTCCTGCTTTAGCGTAGGATGTGAAACTTTTTTATTTCTTTTTATCACTGCAATTCTGGGTTTTGCGATTTATATGCCGCCCGCAAACAGACCCTTTGTAAACGGTCTCTGACCCCCTACGCACACGTTCATTTTCTCATCTTTCAGCCCTGGTCATCCCCAGGCTCCCCGCGCCTTATAAACATTTTTAAATCTCCCCCGAGCGTTTTTAAAAGACTTTGAAGCAGGATCAAAGCGTTTTCCTCATCAGCCCTCTCACTTCATTAGACAGGGTGTTTTTGATATTTACTATTCCTTTAAAGAAAGGGAAAGTGGCATGGTAAGGGAAACAAAACACTGCAAATCTATGCGAAGGTGCGCACGTATGTTTCCCTCAGCGGCAATAGGGCTCAGAGAGCCGCTGCGTACTGCGACGCTCAGCCGGTTACGCGCATCGCCATCCGTCCCCTTCAGGCGCAGGTAAACACCACAATTACCCCATAAAGAAATAGTTTCTCAGACGAAGTGATTTCTCCTTTCCTGTACACGTCTCTCGGATATGTGGGAAGACGCAAAACAATGGCAGATGACGAAATAATTGCTGATTCGGGCAACGTCCTGGGCCTTCGGGTACAAAACATACCCCCCTTTATAAATCGCCTTGTGTTCCAACTGCTTTTTTTAATTAGCAAGTTTGATTACCAGCCCATACAGCCCTGAGATTGCCCGCACTTTTCTTCCCCGCTACGCTAACAGCGTTTATTCCTATTAAACGTAGTACGCCAAGCATGTTCTACAAGTTAATAAATCATAAGACATTAAATGTTAAATAAAACGCAGGAAAGTGCAGTAAATAATTAATTTGGGATAGGTGCGGGGAAAAAATAAACAGGGTAGCGCAGTCACATAATAACGATTCATTAATAGTTAGTATTCAAATCTGTCCATGGAAGGTGGATTTATTATTGATCCGCTTCTCTGAACCATTTAAATCCCAGAAGAGAGACTGGGGAACGACCTGTTTCTGAGCTCTCATGCAATGGAAATTCTGGGAATTTGGGTAGGATACCATTTCTGGGGGCAGCCGACGGGAGGCAAAAGCTAAGATTTATTTTCAGTTCCTGTTGCGTAAAAACAGCCCCCAGATTAATTATGCATTTCCCCACCTGCACCTCTCTTCTTCGGAGAAAAAAACCTAAACAACGGAAAAGGGCAGAGTGTGTTCCTGGAGGATGACTAAATGAATGCGTAGATAAATGTTTTAAGCTAAAA